>NW_026462376.1:0-64916 GCF_021730395.1 Mercenaria mercenaria | reverse complement strand
GATCCTAGTGTCGGATTACTTCGGCTGTTTAACGGGTCTTACTTGGTAAACTCCGTATTGAGCACACGATACATGATAAACACTTACATTTTACTAATTGACATGTGCTTTTTACAGGTTAACAAAACCGCTTCCCATTTATATACTACCTCAAAGGGACGTGTCCCTGGAAACTGGATCCCTGACCATGACCTACCCTCGTTCCATCTGAAATAAAGGCTGTGTTAGAGTTTCTCTAGCCGTCTAATAATTAATTTATTTAGTTTAGTGTAATTAATTAATTTAATTTATTATACTTTGATTGCAAATCATAGCAATATTTACACAACTACTATGCTTAATTCATTCCATTTATTCAATACATTTTTTTATTTATGTTTCTCAACAACAAGTAAAAGCGGAGGAGTGACATATATGATAATGGCATTGTATTATTCGATGACTTTTGAATTTTGTGATCATGTTTATGGTATGCTAAAACAGATTTGTAAAAAAGTAATTTATTCATTACTTTCTCTGTACCAAATATTCTGACGCAACACTTTAATTTTACATTGTCTTTGAAACTTCTATTCTCAAAAACCTATCGGGACTACAACAACAACACAATTTGAAAAAAGTGACGTAACGTTATACCTGCGTTTTTAACACAAATATTAATTATATGTTAGCAACTTATTATCAATATTAAAGCATAATATTTTAACTGAAGAGTACATAATTCATAAATGAATTGATTACCAGACGGCTAGAAAACCCTAGCAGATATCTAAATTTTAAATTGGAAGTATCCGAAAGGTACATAATTTCAATGTTAATCATTTACGACATATTGTGGCTTAATATACATATTTCATTTTGGACTAAAATTTACGGGACGGCGACCCCACCTTTCATTCGAATTTTGAGGGAATTTGTGGCACTGTTGCTGGATTACAAACTGAACAAAGGAATCGTGCGATTGTGTTTACTCGAGATTCTGAGTTACTATATATATATAATGGCCGCGTCCTCGGTTAATATACAATTGTTTGGACATTCATTCATAAAAAGACTAAGAGATTTTATTAGCAGTGAGAGTTCCGTACGCTTTGACATGCATTTACAAGGACCTCCGCTAGTACAATATTCGGGGTTCCTGGAGCTAAAGTGCAGGATTTAAGAAATCATCTCGAAGTGGTAGCAGACTTCAGTCCAAGTAAGTAAGTTTTATTTGGCACAAGTTTACATGACATGGCAATATAGCGATAAAACAAATGACAAATCAATGCATAATAAATATTACATAGTGACAAACCAACAAATCAATAGACAGTTATTTCATATTACCTAGCAAAGCCATGTAATGCTCACCAATACCAGGGATAACACAAAAAAGATGAAATGATTCTTCTTATTTCCATTGTGGTCCCTGATTATTGGCGGCATGACACAGAAAGTCATGTTTAACTGTTATATTTTGAGTAATAAAGCAAGATACATAATCTTAAATAATTTATGAAAGCTAATTGAGATCACATATATGTATCACAGTAAAGGATTTATCACATAATATTTCATGAGGAATGATCAGTGAAGGATAAGATGATCACAAAGTTGTCAGCCAAAATAGAAAACTCACTACTTCTGACGAAAATAAAAATATTAATACTTTAAAAATGTAAGTATAGCTACATTTAAATGAAATCAGTACAGCAGCAAAAATAAAAAAAATATAAATGACTGAGATAAGAATTATATTGTCTGTTTAAATCAATTAAAAGATTTTAATATGCTACAACTAAAAAACTATTAAAACCAATTAGGCATTAAAAAGGATTTGATGGCATGCTTAAATGAATGGGAAGATTCAATATCCCTAAGATGTTGAGGGAGACTATTCCACAAAACAATCCCAATGTAAGCAAAAGACTTTCTACCAAAGCTACCCATCCTCACTGGCAAAGAAAACCGACCAGTATCAACAAAGGAATAATTAGAATCAAAAGAATTTGATGATGGAAGTGCAGACACTCTAGATCTGGTAAAATGGTCATGGGCTGGAAAATGGGATGTAAAATGCTCCTTAAGATATTCCGGTGCAGTGCCTGACTTTATTCTATGGACATGACAGAGAGTTATCTGATCTACTCTCTTTGAGACAGGCAACCAATTTAGAGACTTGAATTGCTCTGACCCAACATGAGACCTACTATCCATGTTCAAAACAAATCTGATCATTTTGTTTTGAGTAGTTTGAAGCCTATTTTTCCAATACTTGGTCAAACTTGGATACCAACTAGAGCATACATAATCAAAATGACACTGTATCAGAGACATTACCAAAAGCTTCTTAGTATGAAGATCCAAGAACTGGTTCTTTCTATGAAGGAATTTTAACCGAGCATTAGACTTTGTGACCACTGAACGTGCAATTTCATCACCGGAAAGATTTTGGTCTAATGTAGGACCAAGATACTTCACTGAACTGGTTGCTTGAATGTTTGTACCATTACAAGAAACATTTAAAGCATTTTGTGTCTTTAACCTAGGCTTAGACCCAAAGAGAATAGACTCTGTTTTACCAAGATGGAGTGAAAGCTTGTTGTCAATAAGCCATTCACTTACATATTCCATTTCCATAGATAAAATAGACTCAATATCAGCTATACTTTTACCATATACAAGAATTCCAGAGTCATCAGCATACAGTAATAATTTATTTTTGACCACAGCTGACATATCATTGACATAGATTAAAAATAAAAGGGGACCAAGGATTGAACCTTGGGGAACCCCGCAGGTTACAGGGGCACGACGGGAATGGACACCTGAAACAGCAACTAACTGGTGTCTATCAGAAAAATATGATTGGAACCAGAGAATCTGAATTAAGGCCAATTGCATTCAGTTTCATTAACAAAATACTATGATTAACTGTATCGAACGCCTTCTGTAAATCCAGCAGAACCATTCCAACCATGTTACCTTTATCCATTTGAAACTTGACAAAATCTGAAAGATGGATAAGACAGGTATCCGTGGAAAATCCACGTCTGAACCCCGACTGAAAACTGTATAAAAAAATTTTATCATTCAAGTAACCTTCCATTTGATCATAAATGACCCTTTCAAAAATCTTGGAAAGTATACATAAAATAGACACAGGACGATAGTTACCAACATCGGTTTTATCGTTTTTCTTATAAAGAGGGATAACCCGGGCATTCTTAAGATCATCGGGAACAGAACATTGTTGTACTTGTCATAGTCACAAACGATATTAACGATAGAAGTGTTACCCCCATGAACGTTGCTGTTGCTATAACAGACTTAGTAGATTCTTTATTATTTGTGATAGGAGTTAAGAAATTATTGTTCTCCAGACTTTGTACCGGAACATATCATCAATTCCTACCAGATACCCTGTGGATCCTATCTGGTACAATGCTCGGGTTGACGAACTCAACATGATGCTCAGGGATATGCTAAACCAGACAGAACATGGACGTTCATACTTGTGGTACATGAAAGGATTTTAATGTATATATATTTGCGTGTTTTAGTTTAAAGTTCACGCTGTTATTTAGTGTATATATATTTGCTCGATTTAGTTTAAAGTTCACGCTGGTACCAGCTGAATTTAATTGCGATATTTAGTTTACAGTTCTCGTTATTTGCTGATTAAATATAACGGTGACTATTTCATCAGCTTGCGTATCTACAATATATAATCTAAAATGGCAGTCTTATTTACATTTACGACCATGCTGTTTATTTACTGGTTAATCTACTTATGTGATCTGCTAGATATTCACACTACATATTTAAGTGCGTGGTGTAGTTAAAACACCACTTACACTACAGGCTTAAAGGGTTAAGATACTAAAGAGCTATAACACAATGCATGGTTTAATTAACAGTCCATGTAACTCGTATGTTTTTGACCCTGTTTAAGAAAGGCATAATTACAAATATAATTACATTAATATGCCATCCTTTTCAGATGAAACCACCCAGCCGAAAATAAAAACCGTCGACAACTAAGAATAGAAATAAAAGACAAAAACTCTCAGAACAAAATGTGACGCAGCTGACACCTTCATGTACCAATACTAGTGTAGTCACAGTTGAGGCGGAGGTTTCAGCTCCACCCCCACAATCACCTAAATTACAGGTACTAATCCATGAGAACGATCTAGCAATTAACCGGTCGATACAGTCATCACCAACACCGCCCTTGTTGCTGCAGGGAGCACAGAGTTTTAACCCTGTTCCAGGCATTCAAGTGCCTAGTACGCTTATAATTACAAATGATCAAATCCTGGGGACATCATCAGAATCTGAATCCGAAAAGCAGGATGCCGCGCACAACACATTTCAACAAACAGTTTCACAACATGTCAACACGATTGTTCAAGGTAATGGCATTCAGTTTGCGGAACCGATAATTACTCCAATATTGAGCCAAATTAAAAAATCACTATGTAAAGATATTTGGAGAAATAAATATGTGTACTTGGCGGTTCTCTTGCCATCCACTCATTACCCTCAGGCAATGCAGTACACATTACAAGTTGATAAACATGCAAATTTTACCATTAATCCTTCAGTACGCACCAAAAAGATCAATACCATTGAAACTTGGACGTCGGCTTTCATTCGTTTCATATCTGTATACACAGTCAAGTTCCCATTAGAAACTCAGCAACTATTAAAACATGCTGAGATTGTTCGCGATATCACCAATCTTCGTCCAGGTTTAGCCTTCCTGTTTTATGACTCGCAATTTCGTATGCTTCGTGAGTCAGTGCTGATCCTTTGGGATCGTATTCATACTGAATTCTGGTTGATGGCATGTACATCTTGTCAACCAAATCAGTCCTTTCGGGCCTCGCATCAGTTAAACCGAACTTCCTTTTCCACCAACCACAAACGATTCCTTGACAAAACTTGCTGGAATTATAATAAACGCACCCAATGAAGCAACCCAAAATGCTCCTAATATCTGCGGTTTCTGCAGAGGCTCTCATACAGCCTACAATTGCAAATTCACAAGTAAGGAACAAACCGCAAATGCCCCCTCTCTACCAAAGTCAAGTACCGGTACCTCAAAGTCATCAAAGTAGGTCCCCAGTGGTTACTCCAATTAAAATATCAGAACTAACGCCTTTCCTCAAAGACTGCCCATTAGCCAGTTATTTGATTCAGGGGTTTTCACAAGGTTTTAAACTTGGTTATATTGGGCCGGACGTTAACACTACATCACCACTCTTACGTCCTGTGATGTCAATCCAGACATGGTATATATTAAGCTACATCACGAATTGGAAACAGGTCGTATTAAAGGCCCTTTCGATACTCCACCTTTTCCAACTTTCCGCACCAGTCCTATTGCTTTGGTCCCTAAGAAATTGCAAGGTCAGTTTCGTTTAATTTATCACCTCAGATATCCACGGGGAAATTCTGTAAATGATTTCATAGACCCCAATCTGTCCAGCGTTACTTATTGTTCCTTTGATGATGCAGTTAACAAGCTGCTTAACCTCGGGCCTGGTTCATTTTTCAGCAAAACTGACATTGGCTCTGCCTTCCGGTTAATTCCCATTCACCCGGATGACCACCATTTATTAGGTTTCAGATTTAAAAGCCAATATTATTTTGACTCTTGTCTACATATGAGTGCATCATCGTTATGTGCAATTTTGAACGTTTCAGCACAGCTTTGCACCATATTTCAGAAACTAATCTAAATATCAGCCAAATGGTCCACATTCTTGATGATTTTCTCATACTAGGTCCGCCTGGTTCGCCTAGCAGTCAGAACGACCTAAACAAGTTTCTGGCTTTCTGTGCACAGATAGGTGTGCCTATCAAGGAAGAAAAGACGGTGAACGCTACTACAGTAATCACCTTTATGGGACTCGGGCTAGATTCTAACAAATTGGAGGCACGCCTTCCCCAAGACAAGTTAATTAAACTAAGGACACAACTTGCTTCAATTGCAAAGTGTCGAAAGGTCACCCTTAAAGAGATACAATCTCTTCTAGGATTGTTAAATTGCTGACAAGTTGTAATACCAGGGCGTTGTTTTCTGCGCCGTCTTACAGACTTCACTAAGAAAATGTCGCAGTCACACCACAGGATTACTTTAAATAAAGAGAGTCTGAAAGATATTCGGGCTTGGCAACTGTTTACAGAACATTTCAATGGAAAATGTTTACTACTTAACAAACGGTGGCTAACTTCTGATAACTGACACCTACACACTGATGCATCAGGGTTTATTGGCTATGGTTCAATATTGCAGTCACATTGGTTTTATAGCACATGGCCTAAGCCTTGGTCAACCTACGACATTACATTCAAAGAACTTCTTCCTATTATCTTGTCCCTTGAGATATGGGGTACAGAAATGAAAAATCAGTGCATTGTTACTCACACTGATAATGCAGCAGTGGTGCGTATTATCAATAGACAGACATGCAAAGTAACTGTAATTATGGCTCTGGTTCGCCGTTTAGTCTTAGCTAGTATGACCTTAATAATGAAGTATAATATACTCTTACGGGCGGAACATATCCCAGGTAAATACAACCTTTTACCGGACCTTCTTTCTCGTTTACAGGTCAGGAAATTTCAGGCTCTGGCTTTACAAATGGACAAAGCTCAAGTCAAGTATTCGACGTCATAAAGTGTCTGACAAACGACGTCCATTTACCATCGCCCATGTCTAGAACATAGTGAAAACTCTCAAGTACATTGTTGCTGATCGATATACACGTTTGCTTATGCGTGCTATGTTTCTCCTGGCATTTTTTTCGTGTGGGCGAAATAGCACATTCATCTAAAGGTTCTCAGAATGTAATTAAACGAGAAGACATTTCTTTCAAACACCACAAGTCAAAGGTTTCTTGGGTTTCGGTAACCATACGCAGCTACAAACATTCACAAGGGCAGTCTTCAATAATTTCTATTGCGCGCCAACCAAGAAAAAGTTTATGTCTAGTTCATGCCCTTATTAGATACTTAAAAGCAGCTCCACCGGGTAATGGTCAACTTTTTAGAAATAGTAAAAGTCAACCTGTCACAACTTTTTACTTCCGATCAGTGTTACGGGCTTGTGTGGTGGCTAATAATATGGACCTGAAACTATTCACCTCCCATTCTTTTCGGATTGGTGGAGCTAACCATGCTCACCAATCAAAAATGTCTGCATCCCAAATACAAAAAAAAACTGGCACGTTGAAAATCCTCAGCTTACCTAAAATACATCCGTCCTACTGCTCTTCCAATACACAGTGAATTATGAAACAACAAGTGCATCACAGAACAAAATTTTGAGTTTGATCTGTCGGTTAAAGGCAGCAGATCATGTTTTTGAACAACACCTGTTTACGCTAGCAAACTGATTGCCATGATCTATCCTTCTTCTAGTCACATTTTTTTGTGGTTGACTCTTTAACGCAACAGATACCGTGATATATGACAATTCATTTATTTTCTGTCTCAATTTTCATATTCTGACGGTTCAAGGGCGCAGACAATGTATATTTTATGTCATTTATTTTCTGTCTCATTCTGAATTGCTAATGGTTTTTTACAGCAGGCACTGTTACTGTTACATTCATGTTCCGTCTCATTTGTGAATTGCTGACGATTCAAGGCCGCAGTTAATGTTATATGACGTTAAATTTATAATGATGTCACATTTGTTTTTTGAATTGCGTGTGTGTGTGTTCGGGTTAACGTCTTTTTCAACAATGTTTCAGTCATATAAACGACGGTGTCTACTTGTAGCAGTGAGCACAATGCCCAACTTTATAGTGCTGCCTCACTGGAATATCACGCCGTAGACATGTGACATGATACCCCACCCAGTCACATTATACGGACACCGGGCTGACCAGTCCTAGCACTACCCTCTTAATGCTGAGCGCCAAGTGAGGAAGCTACTAGTACCATTTTTTACGTCTTTGGTATGACGCGGCCGGGGATCTACCCACGACCTCCCGCACTCGAAGCGGACGCTCTACCACTAGGCCACCGAGGCGTTTTTTTGAATTGCTGACGGTTAAAAGCCGCTGATATTGTTTTATGACATTACATTTATACGGCAGTCACTTGCGTGAATGGCTAACGGTTCAAGGCCGCAGACACGGATGTTTTGACATCCAGTTATATGAAATGCATGTGTTTAAATTGCTGACGATTCAATAATACCATTATTTAAAAAAATACTCAAAAAATATGACAGATGTTTAATTCTTAACTCTAAAGTCTTGTCGAGTATCCATTGAAATAGCATCAGTTAAAATAATTATTTGATGCGTCGCTTATTTTAGAAAAAAATAAAAATGTTCGCGATATTCTGGGACAGCCTTCCTAATTTGTTATTTTCATAATTTCACATGTTGGGAAGGTTATATCTCGAAATGAACATGTAAAAATGTACGAGAGTTGTTCTAAAATTCTTCTTTCGTGGGGAGCATGCCACAAAACACTTTTTTTTTCACTAAATTGTTACAAGGGGCTACTTTATCATTTTATTTTTCAATCATATCATTTATCAATATGTACATAAATAGCAGATTTGAATAATTTTGCCATTAGAGGTATATGTCATTTAACGGTTAATCAAAGAGCTTTGTATTACCTATTTCATGCACCTAAACAAATAAGTCAATACAAAATGTACATATAAATCCTGCTTATTAGCAGGAAAAGATAAAAAATATTTTTGGTTAACTTTGAAATAAATATTTAGGCCTTCAAGTTCTGAAAGGAGAGCAAAAGAAAAAAGCTTTGTTCCAAGGAAAGTAACAGTCGATAACCCATACACATTTAAATGGTCGGCCACTAAAATAAATTAAAAAAGTCAACATACATTTATTAATAAATGTGTTACTCTTTCGTTTAATAAATGTATCTTATCCCACATATACTTTTGTAAACAAAAGCATTATGCTGATAACATTTGTTGTAAAAGTAAAAAAAAAATAAGTGTTTGCTATCTATTCAATAATGGGTGCAGTGCTCTCGACCAATGAAAAGATCGTGCTCAGCAGGGCATATGATAATATAACACGATATACAATTAGCTAACTAAAGACTAAAGAAATGATGTTCAGCATCAAACAAACAGGAACATTCTCTGTATGTTATTATATTGGTTTTACATAAGAATACGAATAGTTTAAGTACTCATTCCGATTCCGAAAGATGTACAAACTAGTTAGCGTATACAACAGATTACATTGGTATAAACAGAAAGTATACTTTAAAAGAATGATTGTCTCACTCACGCCTATCCGTTCCGGATCAAGGGGTGTTCCACATAAGAATATCCGTTTACTAAACGGTATACCTCTTTTTCATTATGTCGTTTTGGAGGCACAGAAAGTTTATTCTTTCCATGAAGTATGGATTTCAACCGATAATAAATAGTATGCGTCGTTAGCTCCGCCAGGTGTACAAGTGCACGAGCATTCAAAAGAATCAGCTTCAGACAAATCTTCGACGGCAGACGTGATTATGGACTTTATCAAAAATCATCCGGAAGTTGCTACAATTGTTCTTCTACAAGCAACTTCTTCAACAACTACTTCCAAAGATATAGAGAAAGTGCTACGACATAGCACTTCTGGGAAAGGTTGCGTCAGTGTGCAGCCAACCCATATTAATCTATATCTCGACAGCCCGCCATTATGGAAGACGAGAACGCCCCGACAAGATTCGAAGTTATTTGCGGAAGATGGAGGAATTTATGTCATTCATGTAGCCGATTTTCTCAAAACAAAATCAATCCCAACTTTACCTTGTCTTACAATTGTATTTCAGCACCCAGTGTGTGATATTGATACAGAACAAGATTTTGAACGAGCCTCGGTATTGCTTCCAAAGCAGCACACTGCCTTAATTGATATTGGTGGCACATATGTTCGTTTTAAATTAAAAAAAACGGCACAGAACAATGGAGTACTCAAGCGTTATGTAAGTCAAAAAGCCAACTAAAGTCATTTATTTTGGAGAAGATAAAACGGATAGATGAAAACGAGATATGTATAAGTAGTGGGGGAACTATCACTGAGGAACAAGGTCATTATATTGTTTCGAATTCATCGGAAATAATTCCTTTCTGGAAAGGCACCATTTTTCCAAAAGTCCTTAAGTATAAGCACTACATAGATAGTTTGGAACAAATTGGGGTGAAACCCGTTGATGCATATCTTAACATATGTAGGGCCTCGCAGATTTGTACCAAAGTGAAGTCCCTCACAAAAGGTACAATGATCATTGCTGAAATTGGATATAATCATCAGGGTGATCTCAACGTTGAAAAGAAACTTATCCGTGAATGTAAAGATACTGGAGTGGATGCAGTTAAACTTCAAAAACAAGATTTAGGCTAGATGGACGTTTTACACCAGCGGTCTTGGAAAGTCCATATGTATCAATGAATTATTTCGGTGAAACATACGTAAACCAGTGTTACTATCCACAGGTATGTCTGATTTGACGACCGTAGAAAAAAGTGTACGGGCTGTGTTAAAATACAACAACGACCTCACACTACTACAGTGTACATCAAGTTATCCATTGCCAGACGATGAGGCACAATTGGATGTCATTCGGACGTACCAACGGGTTTTTCCAAATATTAAAATAGGGTTTTCAGGTCTCGACCAAGGGACACCGTTGACCCTTGCAGCTGTTGCAATGGGATGTGTAGTAATTGAAAAACACGTAACATTAGATAAACAAATGAAAGGTTCTGACCACACTGCCTCATAAATATGAAAGAATTAGCCGTGCTCGTTCAAGACATTCAAGACATTCGAAGAATTGATTCTGCGAAAGGAAACGGTATCAAGTGTTTCAAACCTTCTGAACATGCGTGCAGGCAAAAACTTGGAAAACGCCTATTGTATGTACGCTCTATTAACATAATAACACCGAAAGTCATCGTGGCAAAAGTGAACTTTAAAACGGATGACGATGTATCAATATGTGATACAGAGTTTCGTGAGTTACTGTTCGATGTGCATAAGAATGAAAATATGCAAGCAAAACATTTTAAATCTGTATCAGGTAATACTTAGGAAACAAGAATGTGCACCGATTTTTAAGAAAAAGTATTGTTGATTTCTTGAGAAATTATAACGGATATTAAAGTATCAAAATGAGTGTCAAACATGCATTTACAATATATATATATATATATATATATATATATATATATATATATATATATATATATATATATATATATATATAGGAAGATAACTCGTTTGTATTAAATTAACTTTAACTTGGATAATTTTCTGTTCCTGTAAGTTCGCTAGTGTGTGATGCAATTGTTTACCAATAAAAAAGTGAGAAAAATAGAGGGGACATATATATATATATACGTGTTCCAACAGCTTTTTCTTGTGGGTGTTTTATTTTTATTTCTTGTTTTTGTTTTTATTTTACTGTCAACATATCACGGTGGGGGCGACATGGAAAATAGAAGTACGAAATAAAATTTACAAATCACTGTTCTTGTTTTCGAAATATCTCCGCTTCATTATGATTTTTCTTGTTGTTTTTTTTTTTTTGCTTTTTTTAGGTATTTTGCTGATTCTGGCTATTCTTAAATGGAAATAAAGCTCTAAAACAAGAACGGTGACCAATGCATTTTGTTTCATATTTCCATTATAATCATTATTCTAAGTTAATGATAACAATATACCAAGTTTGAAGAAAATTGTAAGTTCGAAACAAGTGACAATACAATTTTTCAGATAAATGTTGAATCTTGTTGTTTTGAATGTTATTCATGCCATTACATGCCAAATCAATTGAAAAACAATATATTTTCATTATTGTTCTGCAATGTAGACGGTGCACAGTGAAAACAATTTAACAATACAGTGTTTCGATTAATATTATTTTTGAACTGCATTAATATAAATTTACTGACCAGTCGGCCATAAAAATACGGTCTGTTATTTGATAATTATTTATAAATTATTATGAGTTCCAAAGAAATCTGAAACGTCAATTTTTTTCTATGTTGACGTCCAAATAAATATCATATAGGGCCTGCGACGTCATTTGTGACACCATTTTCATGTATGCAATTACAGGAATTTGTTCTATTCATATAGAAATGATATACTTTTGTGAATGTAACAAATTATTTGTATTGCTTCTAGAAATAGGCACTCCGTATTTTTAGGAATAATATTCTGCCCATTACGTCGCCGAATATCCAAAGCATATTTCAAGCGTATTTTCCCAATTCTTATACAAATCTAATAACCAATAATTAATCCAAGATAGAGACTAAATATAACTTTCATCCGTTTGATGCTATAGCGCAAAAATTGATTATCATATAAAGAAATAAATTTATTGTTGCGCTTCATCATGTGACATTTTAGCCTGCCGAACGGATTCTGTTGTTTCTATGATATAAAAGAGTAAAACACCAGTTTCAGGACACTAAATTTTGAGACAAAAATGGTCCAAAATACACTCCTTGTGCGACCTGTACCTCATTATCTGCTAAAAACTGGCCTAAAACATGTTTATTTATAAAGCGTGCGATCATATTTGCAATCATGCACTTTTTCCACAAATTTGAGCTAAATCTGGATGGATGGATAGATGAATTACCATTTTTATTTTATCTGAGTTCCAGTATCTCAGGTAAGATTTTAGACCCGGCCATCTACATAGAACTTCAAGCGTTAGTTTATTTTACACATTAAATTACTGGTACGCAGGAGTCCAACATTCTATAAACATTATAAATAACCATTTGAATATAAATGCCTTTACAGTACATCTGCCTGTTGTAGTAAAAAATCGTACTAGACCATAATACGAAACAGGTCCCTGCCACTTAACTTTGCGCAGGTTTTAATTCACACAAAGCGATAACACGCATATTCGTCAAATCCTGACAGAGTATTTACAGAAATATGAGGAATTGGCGTAAATGTCAATTATTATATAGAATACTTCTTAACTTAAATATTTCTTTAAAGGTACCAAATAAAGACACAAAAAAGAACTAATCTTAAAAAAGGAGTACACATTTTGAAATATACATCTAAACATTACGATAGCCGTGCAATATTCTCTTTAAATCAAAACATGTGCAGAGAAACAAATGATTTTTTTTTTTGTACTTTCTTATACTGATATGGGTGGTCATTTTGTCCTACTTTCGTGTTTATCGTTTTTCCGTAAGCGATCGGAAATTCTTCGGGATCACGTGATTTTATAATTAATTCAAACGAATGTCCGTTTAAAGACGCGGCACAAAATAACTGTATTTTTTGTCTATTTCCACGATAGTAGTTATATATTATTTGCATGAAAAAAATATGAGATATACACGCTTTTAGTTTTAAATTGACAGTGACATATATTAGGCAAAGACAATGTGTTTAATGTATAAAATTGTATTGAATTAATGTAGCAATATGTACATAAACTAGTGTATGTAGGTGAATTTCAATCACATTTTGTTTCTAAAGTGTAAGATAGCTCTCAATCTATATTCTTAAAACTATTCTGAAAAGAGACTGACTAAATAAGTTTGCAGATCAAGTTGTGAAAACACATTTATTCAGGAAGGGCCTAAATTGTCCACCCGGAAACTTGTAGTATACCTGTATATTACCTGTATTATAGGAATGATTTTCATGAAATTTTTGTGAGTTACAAAAATGTTGAATTCCCTATGCTATGTTTGTAAACATCACGTTATCGTTGGATCTATTTATAAATTATAGCCTCGGTTCGGAGCATTCTTCCGAAAAAATCCGAAGATGCGCGACGGGTTCGTAAGCAGTCGGAAAACATACTGTCAGTTTGAAATTGGCAAAAAAATATTTTTTTTATTTGTTGGTTATTCTTGAATATATCCACGACTATTTGGTCAGACTCGATACAGTGTGTCATATTTTCAGTAAATATGAAGTCTCAGCTACAAACTTTGGTTTTCATATAATACTCGTTCGGGCTTTAGTAGTGGACCTTTAAGAAATCCATCGATTTGTAACTGAATGACAGGTCATGGACATAACTGAATTGTTTGTTTTTTATTTTTTATTCCATTTGGCGCATTAAATTTATCTAGTAGAAACATTAATAGCAGATCTACCGCGCCGCGAAGCGGCGCCGACAGCGTCGCATTACAGTTAAATGTGTGAAAGAGAAAATGAATAAAACTGTGTATAGAATTACTATCGAGTTGAAAATTCGTGGTACTTTTTTTTTTAATCGGTGTTGTTAGGGTTTCTTCCAGTTCACAAAGCTCAAAGTAATTAATCAGTAAGACGTCAATAGACGCTTGCTGTTTACGGTTGACAAAAGCGTTTCACTTACTGCTTTGAACGTTGAATAAAAATGTAAATGAGCGTCTGATAAGAATTTAGTGCTAAATACATTTTCTACGAAGAAGAAGAAGATAAAATATGATATTTTCAATGGAAAACGATCTTCGTCATGCTACCATAACTGAAATTTATTATGTATACTTATATTTGTGATGATGACGTCATACTTCCACATTGGTGCAGTGGTTATTGAGATCGCGTTGAAAACCAAAGATCGGGAGTTCGATCCTCACCGGAAGCCATTTTCTTTTTAATTTCTTTTTTATTTCAGTGTTGTTTTTTTTGTTTTTTGTTTTTTTAGGAGTTTTGAAAGCATTGTAAAAAATAAAGTCTGACATTCATGTGGAATTTAACAAGTGTTTTGTTAGTGATGTCAGGTTCCAATGTACTGTCTGTAGATAAAACTTATTTTCTAAAATGGTTTTGGGAACTAAACATACAGGCTTTGAACTGTGAAAAGCACATAATGCTCTTCTTCCCGTTCACATATATTTCATCCACAAGCTTAAAAATCACTGACCAGAGTTTATTACTAGGGAGAAAAATATTGGCTATGAATTATTAATAAACATCAAAAAGGCTCCTACTACCATTCCTATTCTATACCAGTAGTGCTTAAAAAACAACCATAAACCAGTCATAGACTGTTAGTTTGGCAGTTCAGTAAATAAAACAGGAATTTTCGAGAATTTCGGCAAACAGTGATTTTCTCTGGGTAAAATTCTCATCACTAACTTTTAAAGATGGCTAGTCTTTTGGGTTTTAAACAAGCTTTGTGCATGTGAATGATTTTCATTCCCCCATACCAGACGTCATATCATAGCAGTATTTTTGTCTTAAAGTTGGACACATTCTTCCTTCTAAAAAGAACCGTAACTTTCTTTAGTTCGTTTATATATAGCATATTTGTAGAGTTTTCGCATGTGAAGATTTAATCGTAATGCATTCTAAGACATTCATTCAGAAAACATGAATTATCATCAATTCTTAAATTTTTAATAGATCTTAAAAAACACAAACTTCTTAAAACGGATTCATAATTCCAAAACACTGCAGCAGCACTTCTTTAATTTTCAAGGGGTACTGGTGATTTTTCAAGGGAGCTCTGCCTTCTAGGTAGCTCCTAAGTTCATATTAAAATGTCAGTTTCTACTCGGAAAGCAGGAGTGAAAAGGCTTTTTGCGGTTACGGTTGTATTTTTTCCGGTCCATACCACGGAAATAGACGTAAGGCTAATATTATTACGAATGATATCTTGTCGATATCAAGTTACATTCTGTCACATATATATTTAGAAGTTAAGTCATATGTTTATATTTATATTCATAGCATTATAGTCACGTTCTCCTGTAGACCAATTTAGTCAACATTTCTAATTTAACTGGAATTTATTAAGAACAACGATTTTCACCTACTTAAAAATGGTAGGACAGTAACTGTTCTTATTTATATTTTCTTTCACCCCCACGTCCCCCCCCCCCCCCCCCCCCCCCCCCCCACACACGCCTCCCCACGTCCTCTCACCAGTTTGTGAAACAGTAGGATGAAAACCACATGCAGGCGACCGTACCGACACAGTAAAGGCCCCCTAGTCTTAGTACAAGACCTAGTGTCACAACAGTAGTTGTGAAAGTAGTTCATAATGACGTAACAATAACTAGCCTGTCAGGTTCTGTTGAAAGTATCCAGTCATGTGCTATTTCATGTCTGTCCGTTACACAAAATGACATGTCGATTGCAGAGCTCCGTTGAGTTTAATTGAAACAGCTAAACTATCTCGTTATGTTAGGTATTTGCTTATGTCAAGTGAAATACCTCAATGCACATACGTTTCATCAATATTAGATACTTTTCTTGGAGTTCTGTAATAATGAAGTAAATCACACATTTACATTGACTAAGATGACGGTATAACCATTCGTAATTATATTAGCCTTCCGTCCGTAAGTTTCCGGTGTTTCCGTATAATCGGAAACGGTTATTTCCGTGGTTTGGGCCGGGCCGGGGTGGGCTGGGTTTTATCAATAAACCCCTTTTTGCTGGTCATAACCTCGGTTTCTCCCTACCTCCTTGCTTTTATATCAGTAATATTATCACAATTCGGAGTCACGGTTGGGGCAACCGGCTCACAGCATAAGATTAACATGTCTTTCTGGGAAATTAAAAAAGAAGAAAAAATATTTCGTAAATTCAGAAAGGTTTTTCTGAATACGGAAAATATCATAACTGTAAAGTATTCTTACCATCCCTGCAATATATGCATTAAATCACACATTGTGCTGCATGTCTACCTTAAACTTAATGGCACCTAGCCCAAGTATCTCTGTTTAAGTGAAAACAATGTTTGATCAAATGACTCTACAAAACGTCAAAGATGAAACATGTTTTGACCGGTTAATTATGTAGTTTTCTATGTAGAGAGTAATTACAATTGGAAAAAAACACGTTTGTCTTATAATGAATGACTGTGTAAAAAACTGTCACTTTATTGACATGTTTCGATTTAAATGTGTAGATAAACTTCTTAGTTGTAAATAAACGTATTTCCTATCAATCTTTTAAAAGCGTATTTTGTTCATGTGTTATATTCGAGATATGTGCCCTTGATAAAAATAAAATAAATATAAATATTTAGGCTTATTTATAAGCGTGCTGCTTTGCAAGTTTTATCAATAATACATGTAATTATTTATGAGGAAGACAACCTCTGTATATCCTTGCAGTGGTTGCACATGCACAGTTTAGTATTACGCTTCTATTTTTATTCTTATCATTTTGTTTTTTTTTCTTTATAAGTTTCGTGTCACATTTGACATTATACAAAGTAATAAATTGACACAAAGAAGTATAAAATACATTTATTTTTATAGCTCCTTGATTGACATCATATTCATCCGGGCAATGCCATGTAATTAAGCTCTCGTTTTGATCCCGCGAGATAAAGGTAGACTGTGTGCATGTCTTCATGTTATGATTTAAATTAAATTAGACATTGAATAAATTGTTAATATCAGTATTGATTCATCTTGGTATTATCATGAAGGTCTTATACGTATCAATTGTTCCAAGTATTATTATGTGAATGAAGAATGGTGTTAAGACACGAAAACAATAACAGTAGCTTTTCATTTATAATGATTCATTTCTTCAAAGTAAACAGTATAATAACGATTTAACTGAATATAAAAATTCTTCTAAGTGTGACAGATCATGAAACTAACATTCTCGCATACAAGAGGTCTGCCATGGTTCCTCGGGATTTTGACGAACATCTGATGGATGAGAATGGAAAGTTGGGGGGAAAAGAGCGAGATGAACGCTTATTTTGATGCTTATCATGTTCCAGCTATTCCAAACCCGTTATGAAATCATTTCCAAGTTTCAAGTTTATTCATTTAGTCATTGCATATTACATGCATGAGACTATAACAGTATAACATAACAAATAAAACATCAGTGTGGAATGCATATAGTTGGTTGTTATAAAGTTCATAATTGGAATAAGTAAGTTTTACAATAGATACAAATACTTATATTTACCTTAATGACTAGAAAGGTAACATTTGACAGTAAGTAGAATATACATATGGATACTACTTACAATACTCTGAATGACTAGAGAAAAAGACTATATATAGTTGTACAAACTAATAATATGAGACCGATGATGACCCAATCTGCAAAATCACCTCCCAACTTATCTGCTTCTTATCAGCGATTATGTAATTATAATTGACGGAAGTGCAATTAGCACAGCAGGGATTCCCGCTAGACCATGAAAAGTATGTGCAATGGAATTGAAAGAAATTAATTTTCATTCAGTGAATGTAGAAGGAATAAATGATGATAAATACATAATAATATTAAATAATTATTTATGAAAATAATACGAATAAACTAAAGGTTAGGTGAAAACTCGATAATTCGGTTTTATTGACATACAATACCTGAAATTATCCTAATAAAGAAAACGGCATTACCAGTTAAAGTTATCATATACTTATATACATTTCTTGCAAAAAAAGGTAAATGATAAATGTCATAAACATGCAATCTTTGTTACAAGAATCAAACACGTATAAAATATTTTTTATAGCTCTTTGCAAGAATTTAACATAATGAGAAAGAATCAACAATATATAGTGTTTCATCTATATATGGATTTTTTTGTTTCATAAAGTAATATTCCATTTTATAATACTAAAAATGCACACGGCTTGTTCTGTCTAAAATATAAATATTACAATATTCAGAAAGCAGTAAAACAATTAGGTTTGTAAATGCCACGTTTCTTTTTAAAATTCAATTTCAGTTTGCGCACATCTCAAGCAAAATTATAATTTAGATTCAATCCTAATAAAATTGACAAGACTGAATTGAATTTATTTTCAATAATTATAACACAGACACCAGAAAACATTTAAGACATTCTCAGCATGCTTTTCTTACTAAATGAATGGTCACATTTGTAATTATCTTTTAAAAAGTTAATTAAAAAGGTATGGTATCGAAACACAATTCATCCTTTTTACTTGATGATATCATAATATTCATGATTAAATCAATGAAATGATATGTAATATAACTTTTGCAACAAATGCAGCACACATTTTATATATTCGAGATCCGTCAATAAATCATATTTCACTTTTTTTTGTAAACAGTTAATATAATACATACCTTGCATAAAACTGACCAGTCGCCAAACGTCCGATCGCTCCATCTCTTTGATCACGTGGTCTGGAAATCGAAGTCAAACCCCTACCATGGTCATTGGACCAAAACTGCTGCTAACCTGTCATTGGACCAAAACTAAAATGGCGGGTACTGACACCCATCATCTAATGAGGGTCTTAAAATTTTCACAGTAGGCAAAAGTAGCAGTATTTGTATTTTATTACTTTTCGCATGATTTATCAGATCTGGCAGGCTTTGATATTCCTAGTTTTCAATAATTTTGATATATATTTATCCAAGCCTCTCGCAAGTGACCTCGGGACGGATATTTCGACCGATTCGTAAACATATTATTATTACATGTATTATTATTATCATTATTATTATTATTATATTGTTGTTTTGTTGTTGTTTTCGTTTATGTTAACTTAGCTTCCGTAATTCCGTTTCAGTTTCACCTGTATATAAGATCATTTTTTGCCAAAAGAAAAGGAGGTCAGTGCCTTTAATATGACGTTCTGGTACCTTTACAGTTTGGACGAGTCGGATATGTGAAAAAATTTGAGAAATGTAACCCCCCCCCCCACCCCCCTCTTATAATTAGAATGATAAAACCTCTTTAAAAATTCAAAACCACTTTATAAAATTATTAGTTGTACGACTGAGACCTTCAAAATACTCGAGGTCCACGATATTTACCGTTTTTACACAAGGTTTATTCATTATACATGCTTGCCTTTCATTGTGAGCCGGACCTTGTGTCAAGCTAAAATTTAGCTGATAAGACAAGATTACTAAAAAATACACTTTCAGAAACAAAAAACTATTATGACACCAAACCCGGCACATAATTATGGCATTTCCACTTTCCTTCGCAATTTTGGTCGTACCTTCCTTTGAAAGAAGCTCATCAAACAGATACCCGGGAGTTTGTTTTAATCATGAGGCTGATAACTTAAAGTTGCTTTCTATAAGAAAGTCTAACGTCTAGAGCCAAGTTTAATGCAAACGTGAATCTGAAAGTAAACATTCTGCTGATCAGTTACATGTTTTACTGGAGAACAAACTTCAGATCTATTCACGTTGATTTTGTTCAAGTGGATTTTTAAAAAAAAAATAATGTCAAATTAGACCTTTGTTTAGAGTGTTCATTGTGTTCATTGTTGTTGTTTACATAAATATAACTCATGTGCAACGCAACTTGTAAATAGTTGATTTATGTAACGCTATGACCCTCTGTGACGCAATCGGTACGCACAACGGTTCATTCTTTTGCTTAGTGTTAGTGGTATACGAGATCGACTTCTGACAAATCCCGTAAACCCTTGTTCTGTCAATAATGGCAGAACGTACTATTTTAATGATGAACATTTTTAATGGTTGATTTTCAAACCATATTTAGAATTTTAACCAGTGTTGAAATATTATAAACCATTTGACCGCGTTAATAGAATCTAGACAAATTATACATTTATTGCATGTCCGTGATAAGTTATAAACATGTGTTTTTGTACTTCTTTTATTTAACGTAGATGTTCACTTATGAAAAATCGTAAGTCAACAACTCCGAACCCAAATAGAGGGAGCTTTTAAGAAATGACAACTTCTGATTCAATCAATTACTTAATCATTCATTCAACTGTCTAGTTGTGTGGCAGCAAAATGCCCCTGATGGAGATTTCGTGTAAGCATAAAATTACTCGTTACTTAACGTAATTTTCAATAAGTGCTTATCTTTGAATTTTTGAATCAATGTTATGTAATGTTTCATATTTTACTTGACCGTGTTACTGTTACTTTGAAATGCTACAACATAAAATGAAACATATCTATGCTGAAAGTAATATACATTTTCTACATTGAATAAGACAACGAAATGTACGATGAATAGAACAAACATAAATTGAAATATGGTTTTGGCTTAGAGATATCTTTACATCAATTTTAAAATACTCCCTTTCAACCGTACGTATAAATAAACTCAACCCGTTTAGGGTTAAAGTATTGTCCGTAAGTATTGACCTGGCACTCATTTATCTTCGCCAATATTTTCGGAGGTTTCCGTTTATTTACGCGATATTTGTGTTCTGAAAATTTCTATATAATTAAAAAAACAGATACAGTGAACCGATGACACGGTGGTGTAGTGGTAAATGGTCTGACTTCCACGTTACCATGGGTTCGAAAGCATTATATAACATTTTAGTGTAATGTAATGTATCGTTACCTGTTTTTTTTTACATTATTTTATGTATCATACATAATGAATTTTATTTTTTTCTCTTGTAGTATTTATTTTCAGGAACGCTGGAATAAAGTAATTTGTATTTCAAACATACTTTCAAAACAATATTTTTCCATTGTTTCACAACGGCTAAATATGGCAACTTTTAATGAATGAAACATAAATATACGTTTGATCAAATAAGTATGTTTGCATATAAAATTTTGGAAAAAATATGGTCAGACATAGGAGTCGAACCCACAATCCTGATTTTGGCAGCTAAACGCTTTGTCCGCAGAGCTACCTGCACATGCGACAGTATATCGATTAAGAATTATATATTTGTAATGTATATATGACTATTTATGAACGGAAACCGAAAATTAATTTACGGAAATATACGGAATATTCAGGAGGGCCAGGTCAATACTTACGGACAACAGCAATATTTACATTTGCCCTTTTCTTTTTCCATTGAAAAATTTAGTAGCTACAACTATCTACATTGATTACAAGTATGCCAAAATGATGACTAGGTGACACCATCGAACCAAAATGTACTGAAGGAGGGATTGTAATACACCCCACTAAACCAAAAAATATGTAATTTAATATTCTCAGTATTGTATTGAGGACCAGTCACAAACTACATAGTGTTGTAATCTAAAACCCTAAAAAAAATCATGTGAATCATATATCGGCGCCTTCCCGACATTGGCACTGCACTTTATTTGTTTGTATGGAATCACGGAGGTGACGTCAACGTAAACAGAAGGCTTACAATCGACGTACTCCCGCCAAAATCTGGGTAAGCCTACATACTTTCTACTTAAAATAACCGCGCTACTTTATACTCTATACTCGTTGCCTTGAATGAAATCCGCTTAGTTCTTTTTTTTTTTCTTCTTGTTCTTATATATAATGTATTTTATATTTCAAGTCAACGTAAAAATTCTCTTTTTTATACACCATGTCACATTTTTTGAGATAATTATATCATATGTAACTGTATACTCTTGTGTCACTTTGTGAATTGAGTTTAATAAAGGTAATGTTGTTGTTGTTGTTATATAGAAAGCTATAGGTTTCAACGGGAAAACTTACTGAGAAATTTCAAAAATAAATAAAGGGAGGTAATTAATCAATGATGTATATTAATTATTTATTTGATATAAATTAGTTTATTTGAAAACGTTTTGAATAATGTTAGATATAATAATTATAACAGGAAAAGCAAAAGTTACAGGAAAAAATAAGATCAAAGAAACCTGTATGTTTGTATCGGTAAACCGGTATAAAAAAAATATGTTTGTCTACTACTTGTAAAAATAATGCTAATGTTGACAACTCTTACTATATAACGGAGAGTGTGGCAACTGTAATTCATCTACATGCGTGAGCTTAAATGAAATAGCATCAAGTACTTTTACGTATATATAAGGATTGCTTGGTGTAAAAAGCATCGAAAAAAAATCTTCAGTATATGCGGATAACAAAGACGATACGGTTGTAACCGTCACCGGAATTTTCATCCCCTATTATGACACTAAATGTAAACTACTGTTTCGAGCGAAGTTTCACTTTCTTTTGAGTGGTGAATAGATTCTTTGTAAGCGGATATATATAAAAGATAAATACCCATTCTATGCGGTGCCTTAATTCATATTAGTGCCAGTACTAGACCTTTTCGGCGTAAATGTACATCTGTGCGACTACGTACATGTATTATGTGTGGGGTGTCTCAAGACAGCAACGAAAAATTTATCTTCGGTTAATATTAATACCGAGTCTCATAGTCATGGCACAGATGAGTTTCACCACCCTAAGAAATAGTCTTCCATATCGCCAGTTTGAATATTGAAATATTCTAAACAAATAGAATAATTCCATAATGATAGAATACATCTGCCTCCTCTAATTTTTGCTCCATAGTTCTGTCGCCTAGTGCGAAATGTTAACATAACTTTGGAATAATAACCATATTTCATAAGAAACTTGGGGCCATCAAACTATTCATATCAATATTAAAGCGATGACCACTAGAAAATCAGGGGCGAGGCTGTCAGAAAAGTAAATAAACGATTATGTATTCCGGTTGCAACATTCATCTTAATATTATACATGTATTAGTATTCTTGTCTCAGTAAGAAAATACATTTCAGGAAATATTCTAAGATCTCTTAAGACATTTTACTCGCTTTTCTCTCAATGAATATTGCAGTATTTTTAAAAGATGCACTACTGCCTCCTAGCCAAGGTCAGCTTGCAATAAAAATGTTATAATCTGGCAACAAATATTAAAGAATATCCTATAATACTAAACAAAACATTCGTTCGCTTCACTCGTAATAAGTACAAGTACAGTTTTGTTATAATTTGGCGTTTATTTCAGCAAGGATATCCACATATATAACCCCGCTTCTTGTGCAGTAATTAAGTTGCCCCTTTAAACTAAATGCCAAAATTTATTTTTGTGCTAACCGGCTTCACCGTAGTAAGTTCTTATTGTGCACTCCTGTTGTTTCACATATGCCTTTTATCCATCTATAAATGTTGATTCCTCTTTATGTGTATATGAAACTGCTTAGAGAAGAGCTAAAATTATGGTTGGCAAATTGCACAAAATTGAGGTTCGCAAATTTATTGTAAAATTTATATAAATTCATGTTTCGCACCAGGTTTTCTATGTACGCCAATAAAGGGGAAACGAGTCTGAACGAAATCTGCCGGCTCCTCGTATTTTCTAGTAGCCGTACGTCTACCAATTATTGAATCTGAACAGAACTACTACCAGCAGTGTTTTAATTCCCCGTGTGTCGAAGACCCTTGAGACATGCGATATCCGTCGTCCGTCGTGTCCAGTGCTTTGTGAAACCCCCTAGAAATTGATCGAAATACGTATACCTGTATGTAGTCGTGTACATTTCCATTTCCGAAAAGGTCTACTATTTGACGTCACCGGAGTGCACGCTATGTTAGACAAGTTTTTTTTCCTAGGGAAAGACAGGAATATCTATCCCTGGCACATGCTTGGACAAAGGTATACTTTCCCCGCTAGGTAGGCAAGAATTACATAATCAGCATTTAATTGAAATCTGACTGGAAAAAGGCACATATTAATCATAGGGTACGGAATCCGGTGAGTGCCACATTGAATGTCATGTGTCGCCCTTTGAGGGCAGGACGCTGAGCATTGCAACGCGAAGGACGACAATGTGCAAGACTCACGACATTTTAACATTTGAAAGTCATATTGTCGCGCTAGGTTTTGGCAAAAACATATTGCATTAAAAATTGAGTTTCGTTGTTCATTGTCGATTCTCGTGTCGTGTGTTGCGTTGAATGTCATGTGTCGCGTCATGTCTCGCGTTGACTTGTCGTGTGTCACACTGAGAACGCGACACACGACATTCGACAGTAAACAACGACACTCGACATTATATCGCGCAAATGTTGCGAAATTGTCGCATGTCGAGGTAATTTATTGAGGGCGACACATTACAATCAACGCTACACACGACATAACGTACGACTTTGTAACGCGACGGATGACAATGTACAACAACACACGACGTTTTCACATTTGAACGCATCATTTTCACTTTAGGTTTTGGCAAAAAAATGTTGCAGTAAAAAATGCGTGTCTTTGTTCATTGTCGAGTATCGTGTCGTGTCGTGTTGAATGTTGTGTGTCGTTTCGTATGTCGTTGATTGTCGTGCGTGACACACGACATTCAACGCGACACACGACAATGTACAACGAAACTCGACTTCATATTATTATTTGTATGGAAATAAATAGTTTTAGGTAAGTTTTGTCCGTCTGTACGATCTGTAGACTCGCTATAGGGACCGTATAACGCTATTCTTGGTCGCATTATTTCGAAAAATTCACCAATTTCATTTTACTGTAAAAAGCGTTAAAAGTAAGATATCTAACTGAAATTTATTTTAATTAGTAGTTGCAAATATTGTCTAATCGAATATGAATAACAATTTTCTTCACCGACGGGCACGCCGTCGGGAACATTTGCTGAACTTTGCGATTTTTGGCTTAAAATATTAGCTGTAAAATAAGGAAAAAGTGCTTATAAAATATTAACTTTGGGTAATTAACTGCAAATAAAAGCTTGTTTTGATAGAAAATGACAATATCTGAAAATTTGTGACAAAAATACAACATTTATTCGTCCGTCTGTATGTAATCTATGATAAAAGCTGTATTTCCGTACTTTTCCATAAGGAAAAGTCCGTGTTTTTCATTAACTTCAAACAAGATTTAGCTTACCAAAAGGTTCCTTCTAGCGCATATTAAATATTCTTTTTAAGGGATCTGTTTTTAGCATCCTGTTACAGATGTTTAATAAAACAATAATGAAAAATATGTTTTGTTAGTTTACGTGAATTCTTATCTAGATCTATTTAAAAACATTTAAAGTTATTTCGCACAAACATATATTTTAACTTATAGTAATAATCAAACACCTTCTACTTAAATATTATATCAGCGGACAATAAATAATAAAGACCATAATTCTATTCAAGAAATGGAGTGGCACAGATCGGAATTTGGCCGTATGTTAGCCTCTTTGTAAACTTAAAGTTTCACATAGCAATACATGAACGCCTTGCTTAATTGCATCGAATGATTGATACTTCCAGCTCCAAAACGAAATACGGCCGTCTGGGACCGTAGAAGTTAAGCTAGAAGAAAATGAAACCAAGCAGAATAATAGCAGACGATATTTTTGACGGTAGTCTATTTTTAGATGATGCTTACTCATTTAAATAATCTCCATTCTTCATTATGACAAGTTAGATTTAGGAGTTATATGATTTTAACTATATTATTGTTTCTTGAAGACCTGTTATTACGTAGTTGTATTTCACTAAACTTTAGTCTAAAGATTGGCTTAAAGATGCGTAAATACACCCTGACAAAGAGGCTATTTGTAATGAATATGCATGAGTCCAAGATGGCGGCGCCCTACTGGAATTCGGATGCCTTTGATGATACCCTTGTATCCATTACCTGCTCAGTCAAGTGTGACATGTTCACCATAAGTGTTCCTTCTCTTGAGAAGGAACAATAATTGTAGAATGTTCAAAACAAAAGACATTATAATGAAATAACTTTTATAAATCAAATCTAAACATTGTTTAAACAGATATATAATTTGTGTATATTTATCACCGACGGTTTCGTCGGAGGGCCGTCTCAAAATAAATCAATTTTTGTGAAAAAATACATACTTCATATATCAAATAGAGGGATGGGCCTTGTCCTGAAATCTCAAGCACTACCTTCACTGAGTCCAGTGATACCACTGGAGCAATTCTCATGGCTCACCGGGTCGGGCCAGCTTAGTCTTGGCCAGTACCCTACTACATATAACAACTTAGATAATTTTCTGATACCTGTCATGACCTCTGATGGCAGTTTATGGACTTGTAAGTAGCTTAAATGTAAAGCTAAGACATCTACAAACATATTCATATATGGTATAGGTAGGTACCTGAGGTGTAGAGACTCGAACAAGTGTCAAAATCTTACATAGTGTCATTATCAGCTGAAATTCAGTATAAATTACAATACCGTACCTCAATGTATGACCTCCCCTGACACCTATGGCTCACCCAGTTTTATGAACATGGTCTTAATCTGTAGCCAGGACCCGTATAAAAGCGGTACAAGTTTAGGTCAAAAGGGAACCTTCCAAACATGATCAAAAAAGCCGTTTCGAACCCTACCTTGTAGCTGTATGACCTGCCCTGACCTCAAGGGCTACTCCTAGATACTTTAACATTGTCTCAATCAATAGCCAGGACTCCCATCTACATGAAAATGTATGATATAGGTATATTACTTTGGAATAGAGGCTCGAACCCTGTCGAGAACCTATTAGATATGGTCAAAATAGGAACTTAGAAGACCAAATGGTGGCCTTCCATTTCCCGCCCTGACCCACACGTGCATCCAAGGTACTTGAACGTGATCTCGGACCAATATCTACACGACCTTGCATAATACAGGTATACATGTATATACATGTGGGGATGTTGGCAGTTACTTGCGGAGAACAGATTTGTAAAAAAAATAATTTTGATAGATATTTAATAGATTTCCTAAAGTTTTTTTTTAAGTCTGTAGATTGTTTATCATATATTTCTAAAAATTAAAGGGAGGTAATTACATTTACATTATCTGAATAATTTTTATCTTACGATTGATTTAAAATTTTATAATAGTAAATTACGTTAAATAAAGCAACAATTTTTAAAATGTTACACAGACTTTAATATACTATTTTAATTTTCAACCTTATAGATTGTACAATGAAGCCTAAATATATAGTGGGAAACTGCCCAAGTTTATAAACAATTTCAAATATACCCAAAGGTTATTGTGTAAAGACCCATGTGTCACCGGGTCTAACGACTTTGTCATCACTGCTGTATTAATTAATTGTATTGTCACTAGTCAAAGTGTAGGCCT
Source organism: Mercenaria mercenaria (assembly GCF_021730395.1). NCBI lineage: Eukaryota > Metazoa > Mollusca > Bivalvia > Venerida > Veneridae > Mercenaria > Mercenaria mercenaria. The sequence continues at coordinate 37,144 of NW_026462376.1, read as the reverse complement.
AATCACACTTATAAACGTCTGTATTTCCCCTCTTCCTCTTGCGAGTGATCAAAACAATAAACAGACACGCAAAAGGTAAGAATCGTCTTCAAATTCATTATCTGGCTTTACACTGTATGTGTACTTAAGTTAAACGATAACTCTAACATAAATATGTATATATGGTGATATAATAGATGAAACTGACCGGTATTGTTTAAAACATATTGACTGATCACACTCCTTGCATGAACAAGTCACGAAACTGATGAATATCACGCCACATTGATTTGTTATCCAATTATCCATGATGTTTTCTGTAATAAGTATGCATACTCCATAAATATATATAAATAAAATGTTTCGTTTCTGTTGCGTTTTTAAATCAAATTAATTTTTATCTAGTCGGTGAAAAAACATTTACTGTATGCCGACTTGCCAATTTTGAAAATTGATCTGAACACGTATTTGCGAGTGATACTGTATTCCATCTTGCGAGTACAATAGGCGATTTATGTCCTTAAAAGGCGTAAATGAAATAAAAAAATATGCATACAAAATTGTTTCTTTTGATCAGTCGTCATGTTTATAATGTCATTTAATGTCGAACCCCCTGTGCGATGCTTGTACTAATCCATTTGGGGTGGGGTGGAGTGTCTGTGACTCGCTATCGTACTTAATTGAATAATTAATTGAATGCTTCAGCGTCGTTTACATGCAAGTGTTCTGTGTTGGTCTTACACACATATACTATCATAAAATACGAATTAGAAACTGAATGTATACACAGGGTCCCTACTATGTCATGCAAGAAATTAACCGTCGATTCCCTATGGAAATCACACGAAGAAATGTTACATTACGATTTCATAATATCGATGAGATGAGACAGGAGAGGACTTTAGGGTGACACTCGTCTGTCTGTCTGTCTGCAACAAAATGATCCTCTCATGTTAGAAATAATTTACATTTGATAGTGATAACGCACACATGTCGGGAATCTGTCCTTGCGGATTTGGTCATTTTCATTGTTAGGCCTTGCTCAATCCACTTCCGTTGTTTTAAAAATGGCGTGAGTTGTACCTCGTCTTTGTTTCAGTATGATCGGCAAATCCCGATGTTTATATCGAAAGCTGTTTGTTATTTGGTAAGTATAAATGTATGAGAAATGATTATCAAATCACTGTGGGTAGTCGTGGATAGGCATCAGAGATATTGCCATATTTATGGCCGATAGAGTGTTAACAGGTGTTTCCTTTGATTTTGTCTGGTGACCTAGTTTTCGACCCACTTGATTCAGATTTAAACGTCATCTATATATTATCAAGGTTAATATTCTGACAAAGTTTCATTACGATATGTTCATAGATGTGGCCTCTTGAGTGTTAACTTGCTTTTCCTTTGATTTGACTTGGTGAACAATTTTTGACCCATCTGACCCAGATTTGAACTTGACCTAAATATTATCCAAAGCACATTTAACACAAAATGTTTCAATAATAAATGGTCACACATGTGGCCTCTAGAGTGTTATCTAGGGTTTCCTTTGATTTGACCTGGTGACCTAGTTTTTGAACCCAGATGATCCAATGTCGAACTGGTCCAAGATTTTATTGAGGGTAATATTCAGACCAAGTTAAATTAAGATTGGACCAAATTGTGATCTCTAGACTGTTAACAACCTTTTCCTTGGATTTGACCTGGTGACCTAGTTTTTGAGCCCAGATGACCCAATATGATTATATCAAACTCGTCCAAGATGCTATTGAGGGTGAAATTCTGACCAGGTTTCATTAAGATTGGACCAAAACTGTGACCTCTCAGTGTTAACAGTCAAATTGTTGACGACGGACGACAAGGACGGACGACGGACACAGGGTGATCACAAAAGCTCACCTTGAGCACTTCTTGCTCAGGTGAGGTAATAAACCCTCATTGTTTTCCAGTAATGGTACTTCTGCTTGTAAAATGGGGACTTATTTCATTCGCAGAATGTACTTTCAGTAAAATAAGACAAGTTTCATGTTAAAGTCCATGTGTTTATGCCAAATACAAAGACAACACTAAAATAGAGCTGTTTACTGTGCGGCGCTGTCAAGAATGCGATCCACAAAGGATTAGTGGATTCAATCTGGCGCCGTTTCACTCCAAATCACCCCATTACTATTCATGTTTCCCCACCTTATTAATTGCAGTTGCGATTATATATTGGTTTAAATGGTTTGAAATTCTAGAAAATATAGTCTTGTATGGGATACATCGTCGCATTACGATCTCATGATGGTGAACATTTATGCCAAGTTATTTCAAAATCCCTTATTGTATAAAGAAGTTATGGCACTGACACGAAAAAACAGACCATGTTTCACCTTTAAGTGTCACTTTAAAAAGAAAAAGGAAAATAATAAAATGAACATTAACTACATACGGCCGATGTTTGTATGTAAACTTTGAGAGGGGTAAGTGTAATAGCATTGAAGTAATTGCACGACCAAATATATGAGGACACATATACAAACAGATCGAACACATAGACCGCGTCGTGACTGCTATGTACCACCCTCCTTCCAACATTGTTTGCGATTTATAATTATGAAGAAACACTACAGGAGCATAGGAAACGCCGATATTTTATAAAGAAGTCACTCACAAACAGGCATACAATCTTTTTATCAAACTCGCAAGCACTTGTACAGTAATTAAGCAAGCGTGCCTACAGTCAGGAAATAAAACCGAATCTTCTTTCATTAACGGTTATAAACAAATTGGAGAATTTATCAATGATTTTATTTTATTTTACCAAACTAGTATTGTGTCTTTATCCATTAAACAGTGGAATTTACATGTAGGTCATTCTTCAAGCAAGAAAATAAGTACTTTCGACGTCGACAATGTACAATTTCTGGACAAAGTCAGTGATCAATCGGGATTTTTGCTATAATTCTACCTGTCACCAGACTAACACATTATATACAGAAACAAATCATTTTTAGCTTCAAATAAAATGTAAATATACATACCTTCAAAGCAAATCAGTCACTTTAATGCTGTTTTTCAACTATTAGCGGTCAGTTTATTGTTTTGATCACTCGCAAGAGGAAGAGGGGAAATACAGTAGTGTTATAGGGTGTGCTATTTGACGCGTTATAGTTTGTTTATGTTGTCATATCCGTTTTATCATTATTAAGTAAGCAATGAAAATGGTCGAAATGTGATGTGATCATCTCAGAACATTTATACTTGATAAAGGCGAATAAAGGTTTAACGCCGTTTTTCAACAGTATTTCAGTCATGTAACGGCGGGCAGTTAACCTAACCAGTGTTCCTGGATTCTGTACCAGTACAGACCTGTTCTCCGCAAGGAACTGCCAACTTCCCCACATGAATCAGAGGTGGAGGACTAATGATTTCAGACACAATGTCGTTTATCAAATAATTACGGAGAACATACGCCCATCCCGAGGATCGAACCCACGACCCCGCGATCCGTAGACCGACGCTCTACCTATTGAGCTTAGCGGGCGGTCCCGAACTCTAATGTAGTCTAGTATTTAGTGCCATTTACCAGAGTAGTGAAGGCAAATGTTAGCTTCCATCGATGCTTGGCTATTTACAAAAGTTCTAAGTAATTTAATTTGCTCCCAAGCTTACGCCTGAAAATGTCGTGTAATTTAAATTGGTATTAAATTTTCCTGATACAGGATAGTTCCCGGTCTGTGGGTATACGTTATGCATTGACATTAACTACAACATGTTTAAATTCAAACCATCATGCTATGTATGTTGAACATGCGCAGTTTGGAGACCATGAAGGTTGGTGAAGGTAAATAAAACAATATACACTTCATACCTATTGCATTCTGGTGACTGAGGGTGATATGAAAATTCTGTGACAGGAGGGTAGAATTTAAGGGTGCACTTATACTTCCTTTCTATTCAGCTAGCATTTATAGCAACGCGATAGTGTTTACCTTAATTGTCTGCAACCACCTCTTGGATTTCTGTCGTTTATGGTCTCATTAGTCGTGACAGTGACACACTTATTTGGACTTTTTGGCTGATATTTTACGGAAACTGCGTACAAGTAAATTTTCTTCACCACAGATTTCCAAAATTATCTTCAACTGTATGCCTGACGATATACCGTCCCTAATGCTATACTGCCCCTAAAAGGGCGGATGGACCCTTATTAAAATCAAACACTGACTGACCGTCCGCCTTAGGTGTGACAGGTCCCATCAGGCATGAATATATCAGCATGTTGCAAATATTCACCCCGTGATATATGAATATTTGACTATGGCTCCAGAAGAGGTCTGTATTCATATTTGAATCATATATTAATTAATGATAGCGAAAGCTTATAAATAATTAATATTTACAGGAAAATCAAAATAATTAGTTTAAAGATTTATTGAATAGACAATTAACACCATATCCAATAAACACAGTAAGAGTCTTGTCTATAGAGCACACCAAAATTGTGGCGAATTTTCGTTAGCAATATGATAGGTCACATAATCTAATATTCCATACATTTTAGCTTGTTGCGTCAGAGCAGAAACCAACAGTAACATTCGGAATAAAAAAACCCGATAACTTCTTACTTTCTAAACGAAACGTATGTGTGATCTCTGATATTCTTAGTTTACTATTATTTTCTATCCGATCATCATACATTCGATGATAATTTGAAAAAAAAAGTTCTCAAATGATGGTTTTTATTTCTTTTTTCACAGGGCGAGCATACCATTAAAAAGAAAATTAAACGACAGGGTTCAAACATGCATGAATGCTAGAACAAAATTTAAATTTATATTATATGTTCATAAGTGCCTCGTCATAATTGATCGTTGCAATCTTTTATCCATGCGAAGGTATCTTATCACCCAATTAGTATCACATGCGCAGAAATCTAAAATAGTACTGTTGCGCATGTGATATGAAATTATAGATCACAAGCCTATCACATGCGTTATTTTCTGTTCTGCGCATGTGATATGATCCTTAATTTTATAGCACATAAGCAACAGCGCTTTTTTGTGTGTCTGCGCACGTGATATTATTTTTCATATCTCCTATTAAGAGATTGATACTTTCGCATCCGATTCGATTAAAAGACTGAAACTATCAATTTTGACGTGGTGCTTACTTACATTGTATATTATAGTACAAAATTACTTTTCTTGTGTTCATGCGTGTTTGAACCTTGTAGATATTTCTTCTTTTAAAACAATAATTTGCCGTCCGTGCCAAGTTTAGAAAACAGCTACCTGTTAAAAACGTCCTTTCCGCAGCCTTAACGTAATAAAACGTATTAGCGTCTGATGGCCCTTTCATGCTTCCGTAGAGACAACATTTATTATACGAAATTTATTTAGAAAATAGTTCTGAAATGTGTAGGTCTGCAGCTCTCAAATACGGTTATGTCTTACATCCGAGGCATATACTGACACTTTCAGACACATAAACGACCTTTGAGTGATTTGATGAAGTTCCAAAATTATCAAAGTACACTTGGTCCGTTACGGACACCTGATGGATTTGTGTTTAACCCGAGCTCAAATACCTTTTCGTAGATGAAAAGCTGACATGCCGTACTAAAGCCCAGGTAATTTCAATTAGTTAGAAAATGCTGAACATTGACTCTCCACTAGCAAAAAAACAACACAAAAAATAAGAAAGAAATCCACGCGCACACATTTAGACGGGGTGACTCCTGCGCGTGGCCCCTGACTATCTACGAATCAAAATACGGCTTTTGTTTTTAAGTTTAGTATTTCTACTTTCATTTTCTTTACTTCCGGAAATAGCTGAAGGTCGAGTGACGTCATTTTCTGTGTTGTCAAAAACATATATATGCCTGGCGAGATTGCATAAATATGTGCCGGCCGTCCTAAGGATATCTCGCGGTAAACATTTTCCATATCACCCTCTCATGAATGCAATATCTATAAAATATAACTGTGATATCATATTTAATACACGGTGCACTTTAAACGACAAAATAGTGTTTGTACCTTTCCAAAGCATTCCCTTTCCGATTGAATGCATTTTATATTCATAAAAAAGTATATGCTCGTATACCAGGTCGAAGTACACATAAACACCTTCTTCAGACATGATTTCGCACTGATTAGCGCAGACAAAAGGCTTGTACTATGCATTGTGGATAATTATGTAAACGCACGTTCTATAAAAAATAGAATGATTCATCAATACGAGGGGTGTTCAATAAATACGCGGAAAAGTGCTCTCATTTCTTTATTTCTGGTTTCATTTTGCTAAAATTTGAAAATATGACGGATATGAACATACTGAATGCAAATACGTAAATTACAGATTTAAGAACACGCACAATATTTATTTGTCGTCTCCTAGGCAACGCCATCACCTCAAAAGCGGCCGAACGTCATTATAATGCTGTCATATTACACTCAATTAATCAATACAACTCGTGATTACCATTGATTCAATGTTTATCACCATTAAATGCATTTTTACATCTTCCTAAGAATAAATAAATACTGTTCATATGATGTTCCTGTCGTATTGAAGAAATTGGACACTGAACTGATGCCCTATCAATGAGCTCTTTAATATATTAAATGTGACTGAACGTTATTTTTCATGTCTGTAACACAAGTCGTCAGCAATATTCTCCTGACCACTTTTAAACGTCACGTCCCACTAATAAAATTTTGTTTTCTTCAGGCATTGTCCCTTAAACCTTTTTCAGCATAGCATTTGTCTCTTTCCTTGATTTTCGATTCAAAACACAAAATGTTATCTCACATCTCCGTTCAACACTGATTTTCAAGCGACGACCAACTCAATATGCCTGCCAAATATTTTAATGATGTCACATTTATAATTTGACGTTATTGGCGTAACGCTTACTTTTCATATCAATATTCATCCAATTTAAGAAAAGGTAGCTTGAAAAATAGGTAAGTGGCAAGTAATGTTTTAGCGCATGTAAAATAGAAAAAGAGACAAAATTGGGCCGGATGACGTCACATGACGTTGCCATGGGGACTCGCATTAACTTATTATTTACCCAAAGACAATCTTATTTTGACATATCAACTCAGTATTCCCTAGTCTACATTTTGTAGCATTTTCAATTATTTTTGATGATACATGAAGAATTGAGAGCACTTTTCCGGGTATTTATTGAACGCCCCTCGTATGTCCCCGTTTTGATGCTTTTGGTCGAAATTAAAGGTAAGTACGCGTGGTTGTCAGTGTCATTCCTATTTAAGTACAAAGCCTAATAACAGCACGTTGTTCCGTGCATTTGGACGTCAACTTGTTTTGAATACGGGATTGTTTTCATGTCATTGCTTTTTTCCCTGTTCATGACGTCATACTTCTGGTGCATTTAACTTAAATAGAAGGTGCTACTCGGTTTCTTCTTAAAAAAAAAACAACAACAAAAAAAATCAACGTGATAATTAACTTAGTATCCGCATATTTTCCAGATGACATCAGGCGGTTATATTCCGCATGCCATTCTATTACAAATGCATAAAAGCCACTATTTCCAGAGTTTAATCACAACTAAAGAAAAATAAGACGGCAAATAGTGACTGTTTGAAGTCGTTTAAATAAAATAAATACTCAAAATCACCTATTTTGAAGATACAAGCTATTGATCTAACTGGGTTACTGTCACGTAACGTCATGAGTTTCTGCTGTAATTATTAATTATTTTGGCCTTATTTAACAATTTAGTGTCAAATCCGAGACAGGTTTATGTAATTGTCCATAATCCATAATAGTGTAAAAACAAACACCTTTAGTTGTTGTTAATATTGTTATACACCAAATTTCGTTTCTGGATAGACATGAGAACATTAGATTCTTATGACATACTACACAATCAACTGGATTGCATGATACCTGAAGATTTGATATCTTTTGATAGGCATCGTCGTCTAAACTAATTTGAACGATGATAATTCAATTTATAAGATTAACATTCAGGATTATATTAAAATATGTTAATAAACAGAAAAAAGGATACGAGGGTTGTCCCTGAAAATGGCAAACTTTTTTACTACAGTTAGTGCTAGTCGACGCACACTTAATTTTACCAATACTCGCCTTTTAAATTCATGTAACTTTCCCGATATGCATTTCACACAATTAAAACTTATATCGTCGTTAAGCATTTACTGCCGTCCATTATTTAAAGAAGACTCAAACGTTAAAATTAGGGATGGGAAAGAATATTCGAATAGTCGAAAATCGGTCGAATATTCAAATATAAAAATCAAATTCGAATATTTGTACATTATTGTATTTTTTTTTCAAAATAAGTATAATTGATTTTGGGCAATATGAGCATGCTAATTCTACAGAATAAAACCACGTCATGTTTGTTTATCGAGTATCAAAATATGTCCAATTAACAAGAAAATAGCAATGCATAATTACCTGGGGTCATCGCTACGGATTAACAGTTTGTATTAGGCGTAAATGTGATATCTTTTTATCTTTTGTTCATTTTTATTGGCGCCTGTTTTATGTAACAAGTTGTAGAATTTTTTTTCGAAAACAATACCGAACTTGTAAATATTGCCGATCTTTTCACAATATTTTGTACGACGTTTCAGACCATCCGCAGAATCGGTTTTCATCCGCAATCGGCCGCATTCGAATTAAATTGTGGAGTACATTATAAGACAATCAAGAAATAACATATAATTGATGCATAAGTTCATGTTGAAGGAGGTTTAAGTATGCCTTACTTGCTTTTTACACGACGATTTTTACACGCCGATTAAAATTTTTCAAAATGGCGGCGGTAATACAATAGCGCGTCACATGTTTAAATGGGACGACATGCTATTTTTAGATAAAATTGCGACGGTCTAAATTATAATCGTTTTGATTTTTGTATCATTTTGAAGCTAGAACACTGAATTAGTTAAATATGTTCATGGTTATACTGACAGAATAGAGAAATAAAACACTAGGATCGGCGGGTTTTGCGAGGTAGGATCGGGTTACCCAAAAAATAAAAAAAATAAACAGTTTTTTGGCCTTATTACGTACGATGATCCACGCTTTAAACAAATGAATACGTTGTGTATATGCTAATCACTTAATAAGAATTTAAAGCTTCCATTAAAACAAACCGAATATTCGAATATATTCGAATATGGCAAACCGAATATTCGAATATTGATTTCAGTATTCGTTCACATCCCTAGTTAAAATAATTATTTCAGGCGTCGCTTATTTTCGAAATAATAAGAAAAGTTCGCGATTTTCTGGGACAATCCTCGTATATAAAGATAATATTCACCACACATAACGGTTGTGTTAAACGAACAAAAAACAATAAAAAACAATCGTTTTCAATAAAAAAAAAACTCCAATTGGACCTTTTTCCAACTTTTAGATTGGAAAAAATCCAACTGGATTTTTTTCTATTCGTCTGGGCGGATATTTTTCCATTAAAAAATGTTGGAAAAAAATCCCATTGGATTTTTTAAAAGTTCTCAGGAGACCGCTATTTGATATAAAATACGTTCTTATATACAATATATACAATAACCAATTGTCCATACACACTTTGAACTAAAAATGTTTTCCGCCCGGGAAAAAAATCCAGCCAAAATATGGGAAAAAGTCCGATTGGATTTTCAAAAATTCCAGTAGGACGCCATATATCTGATGGGAAATTTGAAAAATCCAATTAAACAAATTGTTTTAATCATCTTTTTAGTACATAAGAAAATTAAAACTAATGCAAAACTATATCATTTATTGCTCATTGGCCCCTAAACTACCATCCGAGCTAAAACAGAAGTTTCTAAGTCACTTAGAAATGGTAGCGAAGTTTGCCAAAATCCTGGTTTTGCAAAGATATCCTAGTGGCTGTTATAGACGGAAAGCTCAAAACGTAAAATAAAGCAAAAGAACTTAGTGCGGCAACGCCTTGGAACGGTCAGTTGTAAAACAACGCTGGTGTGCTTAAAACAGTATTTTGGCAACAATGCTCACACTATATCCCCACCATATTCCAATTTTGATGGAACATGATACATAAAATCAAGCCCTCGAGTTCATTTAATGTTTTCACAATAGAATTCCGCTTAAGATGGTGCTAAAGAGCGTGAGGGTATTCCACCTTTCTAAACCTCTTATGAACACACTTAGTCAAACCGAGTCTTCTATTCTTTTGATTAGTTGAGTTCTATACTTTGAAGGAATCTTCTTGAAGCTTTTAACAAACCATTTGCGCATGTTCTCCATGCCATTGCAGAAAGCAGAAAATCAGCAGAATACTACTGAGGATCCGATAAATCAGGAAAGCAAAAGTATTTCAAAGCAGCTCAGTATTAGCGGGTTTAAGAACTATCACAGCGTCGTCCACCTCTTTCGTTAGACACGATCAAATAAGAAAGTCTAGCATCCAGCTGACAAAGGACTGAACACCAAATATGCAATATATCTCGAAATAAGTGGGTCAAGACCGCATATGATAAACATTTCATATTTTTTTACCAAATACATATTGGAAAATTTCCGTTATATTTGATAAATACGTATTGTTTTGATACACTTAGTAACAGAAGTGTATTAAATTATTATTAAACGTAAAAACACACTGAATTACGATACTGACATTAAGTAGAATATTGTTGATAATAGCAGTATTTGTGCAAAAGGACATATTGATAACGTTCATTGAATTCTTTTATGTCTCTGGTGCAAAGATATTACAATCATTTAATGGTAAAGGAAAGGGTATTTATCAAACGTCGCATATAACCGACAGACAACGTGACCTACAGCTATTGTGAGACAAAAAGGTCTGATATATTTCAAAAGATTGTATGTGGAACATCTCCCACCCCATCAAAATTGAATAAAAGCTTGAGCAAATCAGTGTACTCAAATCAATTTTGAATATGGTGATACATGTACGTCAATCCCAAGCGATGCAGTTTTGCAGTCTACATTTAATAACTGCACCTCCCTGGCATCAAAATATCAAATATTAGAGCAACAACTGATTATCCGTATTTGAAAACATCATCAAGAATGCCTGAATTATTATTGATAGTATTACTACACCTGACTGTGTATAACGTTTACTAAATCATGCGAAAAATATCTGCGACAAGCTAGACAGAAATAGTTCTCACGGATTACTTATTACATCTCGAAAAAGTGCATTCCATAACCGAACATCAATGTTGTTCTGTAAGGAGAGAGTTTGACAAACTACTTCACAGGTTCACATGAAAAAATAGCAATATCAAAAAGAGAAAATGCTCAACTGAGAACTGTAATTGTTGGATTTTCATTTGTGTGGGACTGTACGATGTCGGTAATGTGGACCCTCGTTTTGATAGTACATTTTAGGCGTCTGCGGTCGGTCGGTGTATGATAGCGGTAATAGCGACCTCCGTTGTTATGGTACGCATCAGTCTGCTATGGTAGCCGGAAGGATATACGAAACAATACTTAAAATTTATCAGATAGTATTTCCTACACAGTTTTATTATAAGTACCGGATGACCCCAAGTGATAAGGGTCACCTAACTACCATGACAAGATTTAAAAACGCAAGAAACTTAGGTTGTAATATGTTTTACTACAAAAAGCATTACCTTGAAATGTGCAACACCGATATTAAACCTGATTTTCAGTGACCATAAATGTTACCTACTGCCGTGCTTCCTTAATATTTTAGCATCTTTTTGGCTTTTGAAACATGCAGCTCATATTACTCAGGTGAGTAATCCAGGGTCATCATGACCCTCTGGTATACTCATTTGCAGCTTCTGGTCCTAAATGTAGCTAGCTATGACATTGTTTGCAGTAGTTATTCATAAAAGTAGCTTGTTATGACATTGTTTCCAGCATTTGTTGTGAGGTCATCAGTTTCCCATAGGCACATATCTATTTTATCTTAATATGAAAGGTAACAAGACATGTTTTAAAGGATTTTGACAAATCCTTGTAGGATGCTTTCCAGATGTGTTCAGGAATTATGGATGACTTAAGAATTTATAAAAAATGCTCCTATGTTTTATCAGTGAATAAAATATAAGCAGTAGTTTTGATGTCTCTAAATTACAGCATAAGTGATTTAAGTGATTGAATTAATCTCTTCAAAACAACTGCCTGTATTTTCCGCTTAACTATATGAAGTATGGAGAGCTGTCCACTCGACCCGGTGTTAGTGTCTTGATGCACTTTCTCTTTATCTCTGTAATCACTTGATTGATTCGTTCCAAACTTCAAATATTTTTTTCTCAAGATCACCTGCATCATATGGCACAAGTGCCGTAACTCTCACACCAACATTTCATAAATTATACCCACTTTTAGTTAGAATTTCAGGTAAAGTTTTTCATGCACTTAAACTCTCTGAGTCATTACAAAATGTATCTTATTCAAACTACAAATAGTTGTTCCCCATCAACACCCACATCATATGACAAAAGACCTATAACTCTAGCAGCTATTTTTCATGAATTATGGAATCATGCCCCCATTTTATTGTGAACTTCATGCGTGTTAACTTTATCTCTGTTGTAGCAAAAAGGATTTGATTCAAACTTGAATATAAATGTTCCACATCATTTGCACATCACATGACACAAGGGCCGTTACTATTACACCAATATTTTATGAATTTCCCCCCCCCCCCTTTCTTTAATTCCAGGTTAAAGTTTTCGTGCACTTGCACTACTCTATCTCGGTTATGCTTAACTGATTTTATCCAAACTTAGAAAAGTTGTTCCGCATCAGCACCCACAGCATATGACACAAGGTCAATAATTCTAGCGCCAATTTACATGAATTATGCTCCCCCCTCGACTTTTACTTAGAATATAAGGTTTATTTTGATGCATTTTCACTATATCTTTGTTATTACAGAGAGGATTTGATTCAAACTTAAAATAGTTGTTCAACATCATCACTAGCACCCTATAAAGCAAGGACTATTACTCTAGCACAATTATTTCGTGAATTATCTGTCCTTTTTTCTTAGAATTTCGGGTTAAAATTATGTGCACTTTTTCTCAATTTCCGTTTTTACTGATCAGATTTGATTAAAACTTAAAGTAATTGTTCAGCATCATCACCTACACATTATGACACTAGGAGCATTACTCTTGCAACAAAATATCATGAATTATGCACCCTTTTCGCTTAGAATTATACTTATTTAATGTTCTTATACGCTTTATCTCTTTTATTATTTTACTTTAGACATAGACCCAAGCAATTGTCCAATGTCTTTGTCCACATAAACACTGCAGTCACAGCTCCAGCTTCCTCAGATGAATGTATATTCGGCGCTGAAAATGTTAAAATGGGTAAAAATTATATATATATATTAGTAGTAATGCAAGAAGAATGTATTTTTCTGCAGTGGAACCTGTCTAATCCGAACATACTCGGACAAATAAAAACGTTCGGATTTGAGGGGTTTTCGGATTAGAAAGGTTTTTATTTTAGAATGAAACATTATGCTATTTCTTACACATTATGTGTCAAATTATCTTTTTGTATACAGAGTAATACAAATAAACAAATTATAAGCAGCATGTAGATTGCTTTCGTGTAATGTAAATTTCATGCTAATTCAACTCAATATCACTTGTTAACATTTTTTTCCGCCACTCCTATATTCCCAGAAAGTAGCTAAAAGGAGATTATAATACTTGTAATGATCTAATTTAGTACAACTTTCAGTGATTAAATTTGCTGTTTTAAATGAACAAATTGCAAAAAACAAAATGAGAAAGGTACAGGAAAAACAGATTTATATGGAAATTTTACATTGTCAGTACTTATTGCATAGATGTCTATTCTTACAAACTTCTGTTCAAACAAACTACTGTAGTTTGGTTATTTATAAGAATATCTTGCAAAGTTATTAAGTTACTCAGTTTGTACTACTAGTCACTGTTAAAGTACTTGATTTTGTCCACTGTTTTTTGTTTTTTTTTTTAACAAAATATGTGGGACAGAGAAATAGGCTGCATCCTTCGCATCTGGTCCCTAACTGCCATTCATGAAGGAATGAATTTTGAAATGACTTGGCCGAAATGTGTTCTAAAGTGTTAGCACACATTGAGGTCAAAGGTTAACAGACTCTGACATTTCTAAAGGGATTATTTATTAATACGTACAGCTGTTCAAGACGTGTCATATGCATGACCCAGACCCGTAGTTTTAAGATAAAGGTTAAAGGTTAACATGGTCTTGTATGGTCCATAAATCTGCCATTCATAAAGGGTTTTTAAAATTACTTGGCATAAATGTTCATTGTAATAAATAGATGTTATCCAAGACCAAGACTCCCAGCTCCAAGGTCAATGTCACTCTTATAAAAGTCCATTTCTTGTCTTGTCCAAGAGATTTTAAAATTGCTTAGCACAAATGTTCACCATTATACATTATTTGTAATGCACAAGATCCAGACCCCTAGCTCGAAGGTCAAGGTCATAGTTGGTCATAGGTTTAGAGAATCAGTTTCATGACCAGTTTATAACTACTATTCAGGGATTTAAAAATTACCTTGCACAAATATTCTCCATAATGAGACGAAGTGTCATGTGCAAGTCTTAGGCCCCTGTCTTACAAAGTGACATGTAGAAATCAAATATGATCAGTAACTTTACTTTGCATTGATTGATATTCAATTAAGTTGACTCTAACAGACACCATAACTAATTGATTTGTAGCATGTAAGAGTTGGACCTCTAACTCAAGGTCAGGTCACCTTTGGAGATGTTGCTCAATGCAATTTTCTTTCGAAAAACTTGGCAATTCTGTTACAATTTCTTGTGATTGATAATAAAGATAAATTATGTTTAGCCTAAAATGAGTGGTTTAGTCCGTTAAAAACGACTAATGGATTGTAATGAAACTCAAAAGTAGTAAAAGGTGGCAATGAAAGAAAAAAATGCACCAAAAAGAACCAAAACTCTTCACTTAAATATTTTCGAATTATTGCACATTTTAGCTCATCTCAGCAAAATGAAAACACGCCGTACCTCGCACTTTAAACAACTCCTCCGAAACCATTTTGTTTAGGTTGACAAAACTCGACCTGGGTATTCCTTAGATGGTCATCTAACAAAGTCGTTTAAAGAGTTTCATTACATGCAGAAATCTGGTTGCCTTGAACCGGAAAAAAACGTTTTGCTGGATCTATTATATTATATTTGATAGGGATGTTCCTCGGATCATCCTCTACCAAGATTATTCCGATTCGTCAAAACATGACCACCATGGGGTTGGTCACTTTTCCCTGTATAGTATACCGTCAGAAACTGTTGGTCCGATTTTTAAAAATAATGTGAAATGGATGAGTATGCGTAGTCTGACTGTTATACTTCAGTGATTCCACCATTTCAAAATTAATGAATGATCTCAGTACAACAACTGCTAAAAAAATTGAATGCAGGTTCTTTCTGGATATGAATAATTTGATAAAGGTTTTATTTAAAATAAGTTATTTTTTTTTAAGTTGGGCAAGTTGGAACAAATGTTTGCTTCCAAGTTTCTTATCAACTTCTGCATTAATAACATTTAGTTTTTGTAAACACATGTCATGGGTTAAAAGTGTATTCACTTGAATTACAAGACATGCTGCACAAGTGAAAATGGAACGGCTTTGAGTATCAGCAAATCACTATATTAGATTCACTGATTGGATTTAATGAATAATGATAAATGTATAACAAAATATCTTCAAACAAGATGCAAGAATAAATATTGGCCATGAATTTAAGTTGCATTTTTACTTTTCTTAACTATGTGGAAGCATAAGTAACCCTATGACCTGGTCCTGTATGTTATATAGTAGCATCAGTGATTTCGGTAAGTAGAGTCTCACTGTTAGCAAAGGGTACTAAGATAGAGCCCTATAGTAACTGCACATTTTCTCTTTGTTTCAGAATCTCCATTGTCCCATTCCTTTTCCAGGCAAAGGCACTAAATATTATGTCTTCCGGCATTTTAAAATTCCAGTTCATTAATATTTGGTGTTAATGTCACTGTGACAAAATTAAATTATTACTTTTTTATTACTAGCATTGCACATTTATAATAACAACTTCATTGCAGGAATGGAAGATGTTCTGTCCTGTTGTAGCAGATCAGCCTTGACAGTGAGGTATTTACAGAATGAATGACTGCAACATGTGATTTCTTAATTAATCTGGAAAAGTGAGTGATAATTTAAATTTCTAAGGTCAATAAACTTAACCCACCCATAATGATAAAATGAAAGTTATTCATCCATTGAACTTCATGTTTATCTTTCTGATCAATGATAATTAGATTAATCTGTAAGATTGAGAAACTGAACAGTATTACATTATAAATATAAGATTTATAGCAACAACTATTTTTGTATAATGTTTTTTTTATTAAATTGATAAAAATATGTTTTATTCCTGTAATCACACTTAGGGGTAATGTTGATAAAAATATAGAGGTTAATTGTGTCTGGCACAAGATTTGAACCTATGACTGCTGCTCTAACAATCTAAGATTCAGTTGTTGGATTTCTAGCCAGAAAAATCACGGCAAATGCAAATCAGTCTAGGTATCAGACTGAGTAGGATTCCAAAACAAGTTTTAAATTGTATAATTGCTGCATAAGTTTTATTTTGAGTAATAGCTTCTTCTAATATTGATTGATCAATTCCTTAAAATAATATTATTTTTGAAGTATAGTAAGTGTCTTTTTAAAAGAAATTACACTGATTCATTTAATAATGTATACATGCTTGAATTTTAGATCATTTAATTGTTTATGCATTTTGTTACTTCAATGTCAATGTGTAAGTTTCATAATGTTATTGTATATAAAGCTGCAAGTTCACATTCTGGTTGGCAGCTCAGTGTAATCGCATTCCACCGACATCAGAGGTGCTCAGGGAGACACAACAATGTAAAGTGGTTCTCGGTTTAATTATATTGCTCTTCCCAAATGTATTTACATAAATTTTGAGATGCTGAAGTAAACTAGAAAAAAGTGGAAACTTCACAGGTCGCTCAAAATGCAAATTGGAAGTATAATTTTTTAAATGTTGCATTTCACAAAAAAATGTTTACAGATGACTTAATTAATTGTGCACATTACTGGTTGTTTCAAATGTTTCAGTCTACATAGCGTCTAAACAGTTAAATTTGTTTCTGAGAGCTCCCTGCACTCTAGCCAAATGTATTAATACATGTACTATGTAATATATCCAAACAGTACAGACATTTCACTCAACAGCTATACTTGACAAAGATTGATTATCATTATCTTTTATTTCATGTGGTAGTGAAGTTATAAATAGCCAATGTAAATGTCTCCTGGATTTTAACATGAAAACGTAATACTTCAGCTGACATTTTTACAAATTGTGGAGTTACTGGAAGTAGAATAGAATGTATGTATCAATACTGACAATAGAAATTTAGTTTATCCACGCTAGAGATTTTACGTTGCATTGTCAAATCAAGGGTTGATTGTTGGACCATGATAACATTTTAAAAGATGTGCTAGCTCAATTTTCACCAGTAAGATATTTTGTTATAACATGTACATTTTAATCTAGAAAATCCTCATCTGATCAGTTACTTTCAATTTGACTGAAAAAGTCAAATAAATATGTTTATATAAAGCTTCAGCCACAATTAAATTTCTAAAGCAATTGCACTATATTAAAAAAAATACAAACATTTACATGTATGTTGTGTTTACATATTCAGTCTGTATAGAAATTGCTCACATGTGCATAATATGTAATTTGAGCACATTATACCTTTAAGTTTTATTGAAATTTCCATTAATGTTCTTGATATTTATGTGTTTTTTCTGTAATTAAAAGAATCAATGTTTCAGATGGAACATAGTGGACAACCATGCTAGCACACAGATAGAAACACTTTGGTTGACAGTTTAGTCAAGGATAAACTGTGTGTAAGTTAGATATTTTGTTCTTATCACTGTTAACACAAAACTTTGAGCAAAGCTAATAATATAAGTAAACACAACAATTAGTGCAACAATATTTACATTTTTAAATTTTGTATACTTTGGTACATACAAGCAGTACTAGTTTAAGCTCACCTGAGCAGAGTGCTCAACGTTAGGCTATTGTGATCACCCTGTGTTGGTCCTCCATCATTTGTTACTTGGTCATCTATGGTTAAAAACTAGGTCTCTAGGTCAGTCAATAGGAAATATTGTTAGTGCTCTAGAGACCATATTTTGTGTTTGATCTTCATAAATCTTTGTCAGAATATGTGTCATCATGAATTCTAGAGCAAATGTAAAACTGGACTACATGAGATCAAAAACTAGGTCTTTAGATCAAATCGAAGAAAAACTTATCAACATTCCAGAGACCACATTTTATACATAATCTTCATAAAACTTTGTCAGAATGCTATTCTCTAAAAAATCTAGATTAAATTTAAAACAAGGTTACATTTTTTTTATCAGAAACAAGGTCACTAGGGAAAGTCTGGGAAAGTGGTTGTTGATAACTCTGGATGCCACATTTTCTACTTTGCCATAATAAATCTTTGTCAGACTGTCTGTGTCTATAAAATCTAGTATAAGTCTAAAACTAGGTCAAATCATAGGAAAATATTGATAACAACCCACAACTAGATCTACATAAAAATATGTCAGAATGTTTCTCTCTTTGAATACATAAGGTAACAGGGTCACTAGGTCAAATATCAGATTTTTTTTAACACTGTTGAGGCAACATTTTCTGCTTGATTTTCATAAAACTTTATCAAAGTGTTTGTGTATATGAAATCTATGTCAAGTCCTTAACTGAATTATCTAGGTCAAAAACTAGGTCAGTATGTCAAATCATAGAAGGCCATTGTGAACACTCAAAGGCCACCATTTCTACTTGATATTTATGAGACTTACTAAAATGTTTTTCTGGTTAAAATCTAAGATAAATTTATAACAGGGTCACTTGAAAAAAAATCTAGGTAATTAGGTCAAATCATGAAAAACTTTTGAAAATACTTCAGAGGCCACCTTTTCAACTTGATCACCATAAATCTTTCCAGAATGTTTGTCTGTATGAAATCTAGGTCAATTTTAAAAGTGGGTACCTTTGGTCAAAAATGTGTGTCACTAGGTCAGTTATTGAAAAACTTGCTGAACTACCTGATTTTCATTAATCGTGGTACAATGATTGTCCCAAACATCTAGACCAAATTAGATTCTGGGTTATCTTGGGTAAAAACTTGGTCAGGTGAGGGCCTTCTTGTTTATGTTTTTAGGGGTTTTCTCTTTATATGTA
Organism: Mercenaria mercenaria; assembly: GCF_021730395.1. Classification (NCBI taxonomy): domain Eukaryota; kingdom Metazoa; phylum Mollusca; class Bivalvia; order Venerida; family Veneridae; genus Mercenaria; species Mercenaria mercenaria. The sequence continues at coordinate 17,849 of NW_026462376.1, read as the reverse complement.
AATTTATAACAATCATGATTTAGATATACATGATGTCTTCTACATTTCAGTATGTTGATGTGACTTCAGGTACAAAATTACCAGTACAAAACACATAATGAGTAAGAAGTTAAACAGTGGATGCCTGGTATTAAATACATATTAACATTTGTGTAGAGTGTGTTATGTAAATGGAAAGACTGTATATCTTATGCAGTATCTAGACAGTAAAACTTGATCTCAAATAGAAAAAAAAAACAAGAGTACAATATGGCTTACACAAAAATATTGACATAGATATAGCTACTTAATGAGTTTAAGCCGAATGATTCAAACTTTATTACCTGCATCATATAGTCAAAAGCACTGTTTCTTTTTAGTTACGAACATTATTTTCTTGTGGTAAATTACTGTTTGATGCTATGTTCACAAGTAAGTCTAGTAAGTCAGTTTGTCAAATATTACGCAGTCTAAAACATCCATTGAGAAGTGTTTCTATATTTATCAGAAAAATTATCACAAATATCACACTAACACTTGATTCCTATCTCAAAGATCAAGATCACACTTACAGGTCAAAGGTCAAGTCAGATATTAGACTGACTGTAAATATGACAGTCCTTTTATATGGCAGATATAATTGTCCAATAAGTTTCAAAGGGTCAGGGTCACAGATCAGGGTCAAAAGTGGTGCCTGATACAGCAATTACAATGGTAAACATCATCAACTTTGGAAAGTCAGAAACTTTGAAAATTGATTACTATCATTAGAAAAGCTTCAAGAAGTCTTATTGTGTTGAAATATTTTGCTAAATTTGCTCACTTTACATGTAGTTATGCATGAAACATTTATTATACGAACGAATTTAATATACCATTTTTACAAAGAAATATTAATTTAGTCTTAAGTAGATGCAAGGAAGAGTGTAATTATCTCCGCTGAATAATATTAGTATAGGTGATAGGTGTGTGTGTGTGTGTGCGTTTGTACAGGGATTAATGTGAGGACTTACGGTACAGAGGACATTTTGGTAACTGAGGACTTACACACGAGTCCTCACATTGTTTTTGCGTAGAAACCATCACTGAGAGGTCCTATGTTGATTCTATGAAAATTGTGAGGTCCTCGGTTTGAATGTTTTTTAATCTTCCTATACACCCCCTATACACATTTTACTCAAAATCCTTGATGTCACGTGATAAGGCAGTGTATACAAACTTCCAATCAAACTTCATATCATATTTTTTAATTATACTATGTAACGAGCTATCTGATTGTTCAGAATATAGTGCGGATAACCTCCCCCTTCACTGTTGATTGGGTCATGCATAAGCTGTTAATGGCGGCGCCCAGCGCACAGAAATACAGTCGATAAAGTTGATTTTTCGATTAAGGCATTGAAATTCTAAGATAATGTAAGTTTTATTTTCCGTATTTTGTAAGTAATCTTGCACTTCTTGGTTTTCACAGTAAACATCAATAATTGATTACAGTTTACTTAACTAGATATCGAAGGTGACTAGATTTCGGGTATAATTATTCTATTTCCTTGTCCATCGCTCCAGTTTATTTTTAACAACTGGTTGTTTCTGTGCATAAATTAATTACAATCAGATTGTTGTTTTTTTTTCAAAACTTCTATCCATTCTTGGTCTTTAGGCGTTTAAAAATGTAGATTTAGAAATGACTTATCCACAGCATCCAGTAAACAGACACTGTATGGTCTACTTACTAGGGTTAGTAGGCATCTGTATACACAAGCTTACTGTCGCTGAGTGACTGCTTTTTATTTCTGACCTTTGCAATCTTAATTCAAAAACGTTTGAATTATTTCATCTACAGAAAGAATTCGACATTATCATGATGCTGGAAAAGTGCTATTCAGTTTTGATAGATTTACACCAAGTAAAACTATGATTTTAATATAAAACCACCTCAGTAGCCTATTGCTACAAGATCGATTACTATTAGGCCTGATATGATGGAAACAGTCAGAAAAATAAATTGTCAATATTTTGTTATTTTTCAATCCACATGGCTGTAATTTTCACAGTGAATAGCTGGTAGGCATAGAAATCTGGTAAATATTTGGATTAATCATTACATTTGCTGAAATTGTTTCAGTTTGGGTGAAAAGATACATGCACATGAAAAAGGTGAAAAGTCCTACTTTAAATTGACATATTTCTGGAAATTTTGTAATTTTTCATGCATAAAATGCATTTTTATAAGTTCTATGTTTGAAACCGGTATGCGAAAAACAAAATGGTGTATTACAAATGCTGCGATGTGATATTTTCTAGATCTTTTTGAAATTTAAGCTATGCTGAGGAACTCTGACCTAGAGTCAGATATGTATTTTTTCTATTCTTGTTTACATTAAATTGCTCTTTTGGTAACTTGAGATTACACAATACACACAGTCTGAATAGAAAAATATGTGTAATCATAATCTGTGAAAAAAAAATCAGTTCAAGGACTTGAAAAATGAACAAGTTAGGCCTGAAACTGGCATATTTTAATTGATTTCGCAGGAAAACAGACAGATTTGCACACACTAGACTTGCCTATTGGTTTTCATAATGCTTAATTGAGCATAAATCATCATATCTGAGGTCCTGAATTGTATATTTATTTTTTCTGTTGGATTTATTACATTTTCTGTACCCAAAAACCTGAAATGAGAGAGCCAGACAATGTAAAGTTTGTCGCATAGACGGGGATTGACTACCTTTGTATATACTGTAAATCCGGTATTATTCGCGCAGTTTTAATTTTCCCTATTTTTCGCGAATCGAGTGCATCGCGAATTCATAAATATGCGTAAGTTTCCTTCCATTACATACAAACCTATCCGAAAAGAATGTCAGAAATACGGTCAAGTTCAGCAATGAATACTAGCCACCAGTATGCGATGTTTATTGTTACAATTTCAATTATTTCAATATATTATGAATAAGTATAATAAAAATCCCCGAAACTACATTTTGTATGTGTCTTACATGCAGAGAGCGTGTTGCCTGAGGGGATGATCCATAACATCCTTTATCTTCTCGACAAACCTGAATCTTTTTGCACATTTTGTTTAGATAACAATAGGGATTAGCGAAAAATTTATCACACACTTGTACTATATTCTTACACGTTACAATTATATATGAAATGACTGTAACAAACTTTGAACATTTTATCAGCTATAAAATGTAATAAGAATAATCACCCTAATCACCCGTAAATTGAATAAAGGATTAAAAGGCTCTTTTCAATAAATATGAGTCGAGGAAAAGAAATTTATGTGAACAAAGTAACCGATTACTAATACGAAATAACAGTTACGGACCATGTGTAACAAGGTTTTGGCGTGCATAAATCCGGTAGGGTAGGAAAGAATGGGCATTAATGCAATCATGACTTCCGGGATTGGAATTCGCTAATTTAATATAAGATAAGAACCTTTGCAAATTCAAATTTCAGACCCTCCAGTCGCGAATTCATTAATCCGGGAAATAGTTCAGGGAGTGGGAAATCGCGAATATAATGTGATTTACAGTGTAAGTCTACAACTTCTCAGGTTTGACCGAAGACAATTGCATGGTGTTGTGAATGGGTAAATAATCTTTTGAAGATACTTTTAATCAAAATCAGGTACTGACTCATGATGGTGTACAATTGTGCCAAGTTACATCAAAATCCCTCCATACATGAAGAAGAAATGCTCCGGACAAAGTCATTCTTGTATCTGACCTTTGGCCTCTATGTGTAACCTTGACCTTCGACCAAGAGACCAGGTTCTTGCGCATGACACTCCTTCTCATAGTGGTGAACATTTGTGCCAAGTAATATTCAAATCCTGTTTTGCATGACAAAGTTATACACTGGACAGGAAAAATGTCCCATTGACTTTTGTTCTCCAAGTGTGACATTGACCTTTAAGCTAGGGTTCTAGGTTTGCGAATGACTAGGGATGACAACGAATATTTTAATATTCGTTCATTACACGAATATTCAAATACTGTTTCACTATTTGAATATTCCGAAAAAATATAAGATCAAGAAAAATAAATAAAAGCCAAATGAAAGAACAAAAAATGTCTGTTTATCTAATTTGCCAAAACCCACTTTAATTAGCGGAAATGGCTTCTGTCTTCGTCAGACGTGTCATTTTGTATATAAGCGCGCCGAGATTGTACATCGCTATGGTGACGACAGTGTACCCTGTAGTCAATACCGCTAATTGCTTACCTTTAGAAAATTGATTTAAATCCGTTACAACTCGCCTTGTTTTCGGTAGGTGCAACCACGTGCAATTAAAAATTATCACGCATCAATTGTCAGAATAGTTGATATGGAAAGAATACTTTGAACATATATATCAAAAACTCAATCAAATATTGGTAGAACAAAGAGGGATACACAGAGACTGAATGAAATACAGTTCAAAACTATTGTAATTTGTCGACAATGTTATTTGCATATTCGCTGTCAATTTTGCATAAACATGAATTCGAGCTGGTCACTCCCATTCTTCTGGTCAAACAGTTATATCATACTGCTATAAAAATTTGAAAAGTTTATACTTGAAAATTTAGTGCACAGTTATCAGGTCATCAAATGATTAAGCTTTTCTAAAGTCATTTAGCTGATATAAAACCGAGAATTTATTCATAAAAGTGATACAAATGTAATATGTATTTGGCGTTTTTTTAGTGGTTAATGTTTGTTATTTCAAAATTGTTATACCACTGAAAGTATTTTCTTGTGAACAGGGTCCATATATTTCTGATCACTGTGCAGTTAAAATTGTGACAAATGTTAGAAAGGAAAATATAACCAGTGAGGTGGTGTTTTTTAGAAAATTTAAAGACATGGATATGAACACATTTTCAAGTGATCTAAGAGAAATGACCATCGAAAGTGATAATGTCGACTTTTTTGTTAAAGAATTTCAGACAGCAGCAGAAAAGATTATGAACTCACACGCACCAATCATAGATAAAACAATCATCCGTCGCGCTCCAAAACCCTGGTTTACAGAAAAACTTCTTCATTTTTAAAGAGTGGCTCGCAAATCTGAACGTTTGTGGAAGAAACATAGACAATCACATCTGTATGAAACCTTCAAAACAGCAAGTAAAAACTACGAAAAAGAACTTAAACGTGAGAAAAAATCAACTCTGAGTGAAAAAGTTCTAAATGCAAAAGGTGACTCGAAAAAGCTTTATAGATTTGTATCTAAGACAACTGGCACTAGGTCTGAGAACCCTATGCCAACTGGACATGCACACTGGCAGAGAAATTTGCAGATCATTTCATGAATAAAATAAAAAAAATCGAGAATCGTTGAAACATTTCGATAATTTTCAACCATGCAAAAAAAGATATTCCTTGTTTTGACAGTTTTAAAGATCTCAGCGAGGAAGAAGTCAGAAAACGTATAAACCAACTACAGACGAAATCTTGTGAACTTGATATTGTACCAACAAAAGTGCTAAATCGTACTTAGATGACCTGTTGCCTGTTATTACCAAACTGGTAAATTTGTCGTTTCGAGACGGCATGTTTCCTTAAAATGGAAACAGGCAGTTATAAGACCTTTGTTGAAGAAAATTGGACTTAAACTCGAATTTGCAAACTACATGCCTGTTAGTAACCTTTCGTTTCTGTCAAAATTAATTGAAAAAGCAGCTCTGTTCAGGTTCATTGATCATGTAAACAAACACAATCTTCTACCAAAAAAACCAGTCTGCTTACAGGAAAAAACATTCTTGCGAATCAGCATTGTTACGTCTAGTAAATTATATACTGGATGCTATGGAGAAGAAATAAGTTACGGTGCTAATTGCCATAGATCTCAGTGCCGCCTTTGATACTGTAGACTATGCCATTCTTGTTGATGTGTTAAACAAGCAGTATGACGTTCGTGGAACAGCACTGAGCTGGGTCGATTCCTATCTGCGCCCCAGAAGTTGCCGTGTAAGTGTCAATTCAGTCATGTCCTTTCCACTTAAATTAAATTGTAGCGTTCCACAAGGGAGCTGCTTAGGACCTTGGCTCTATTTGGCATATCCCATTTAGATTATTGTAATGTCATTCTGTGTGGTATCTCTCAAAGCGAGGTAAACAAAATGCAACGAATTCAGAACATGTATGCAAAACTTGTCCTAAATCGAAGAAAATATGACAGTTCCAAGATAGCGCTCTATGATCTTCACTTGCTACCCATCAAAGTCAGAATCACATTCAAAATTCTCACCTACATGTTTACTTGTTCAGCTGGAGACTCTCCAGAATATCTTTAAGAACTTCCCATAAAACAAACACAGACAAGGAACTTGCGTTCTTCAAATTCCGTTACTTGGGGTTTCCTTGTTCCTTTCAACAAGCGCAAAACGTTCAGCGACAGAAGTTTTGGTACTGTTGGACCTAAACTCTGGAATGAATCGCCTCTCGAAATAATGAACTCAGACACAATAGATGTTTTCAAAAAGAAGTTGAAAACTCATTTTTTGGGAAATTACTTTGCACTGTTTTAGGAACTGTGACTGTGACTTTTTAGATATTGAAGTAACATGAACTGTTTGGTTTTATTGTGTAAATACATTCGAATATGAACTATTTCATCACAAATACAACAAGAGGGCCAAGATGGCCCTAGGTCGCTCACCTGAGAAACACACCATAAGACACCATAACAGTGTAAACATGTTTGACCTAGTGATTTCATGGAAAAAAAAATATTCTGACCAATTATCATTAAAATTGGAGCAAAAATCTTGAGTATAAATAATAAGTATTTTCTTTGATTTGACCTAGTGACCTAATTTTTGACCCCAGATGACCTATATTTAAACTTGACCTAGATTTCATCAAGGCTATCATTCTGACCAAATTTCACGAAGATCAATTGAAAAATACAGCCTCTATCGCATACACAAGGTTTTTCTTTGATTTGACCTAGTGACCTAGTTTTTGACCCCAGACTATCCATATTCGAACTTTACCTAGGTTTTATCTAGGCAATCATTCTGACCAAATTTCATGAAGATCAATTGAAAAATACATCCTCTATCGCATACACAAGCTTTTTCTTTGATTTGACCTAGTGACCTACTTTTTGACCCTAGATAAACCATATTCAAATTTGACTTAGATTTCATCAAGGCAATCATTTTGACTTAATTTCAGGAAGAGCAATTGGAAAGTATAGCCTCTATTGCATACGAAATGTTTTTCTTTGATTTGACCTAGTGACCTACATTTTAATTCCAGATGACCCATATTCAAACAAGACCTAGATTTCATCAAGGCAATCATTCTGAACAAAATTCATGAAGATTAATTAAAAAATACAGCCTCTGTCGCATTCACAATGTTTTTCTTTGATTTGAACTAGTGACCTAGTTTTTGATCTCAGTTGATATATTTTCAAACTAGGCCTAGACTTCATCAAGGTAATCATTTTGACCAAAATTCATGAAGATTAATTGAAAAATACAGCCTCTATCGCATACACAAGGTTTTTCTTTGATTTGACCTAGTGACATAGTTTTTGATCCCAGATGACCCATTTTCGAACTCGGCCTAGATTTCATCAAGGTTATCATTCTGACCAAACTTCATGAAGATCAGATGAAAAATACAGCCTCTATCGCATACACAAGCTAAATGTTGACAGACGACAGACAGACAGACAGACAGACGACGGACGCCGGACATCGAGTGATCAGAAAAACTAAAAATACAGTTGTTTGTAATAACTTATGGACATGTCGCAAAAACCCACCTCTACTTACTTAATAACAAAATAGCTATATTACTGTATCTTGATATTCTAATATTTTATTAGTCTTATCTGATGCCTGATCTTTTGTTTCATGCTTACTTAATAGTTTATTCACAATGACATTTATGCTCATTTATTTCATATGTCATTTAAAATGTCTTCATTTTTAGACGTATTTATTATGTATTTGTAAAACGTCATTGAATATGTTTTACTTAAAAATAGGCGTTTAATCAAATAAAACAGTTTCAGTTTTTTTATTAGCTCAAAACTGTCTCAAATTAAGTTATATCAATTTTCCTAGAAATGATATTTTATCTCTTTACACTCATTTTAACAGCAAAATTGTCGTAACTCATATTTTAATATTGTTTTTTATCATTACTGATAATTTTTGTGAACAATTTTAAATTTTACAACAAAAAATTATTTTTCTATCAAGATGACTTAAAAGACTTTGAAAGTATGCTTAAGTGGAATGAACATATATTAGATATGACTGACATTTTTCTGTCCAATGCACGATACGATGTTCATGTTTTGAGGAGCTGTACATACAGTTTTCCAACTCATTCGACTTTACAATACAGTGGACATGATTGTCAATATTGTCAATATAGAAATACAAGGAGCGAACACTTTCGAAGTAATAATGCAGCTTTTGCACCACGTAAAGCTAAATAATCATTCTGCATAGAAAGTCGTATTTTTCCTTTAGAAACACTCTTTATCCTTTAACTAAAATATCATGTAAAATAAACATTGTTAGGGAATTCCGTATCTTGACAGGTCGAGTCATGTCAATACCTTTACATGTACTTCATTCTACTATTTGTCCGCATTTTCATTAAGACTGAAATATATTGTTTGCTTTATCGAGGATTCATCTCCCCTGAACTAAATTTAAGCTAGCTTACTTCTAAATTTACTTTGTTGATAGACATTTACGACACTACAAGATATAAAGAGGTTTATATACGATAAGTTGTTGTTTCTTAGTAGACGGCGCGGACGTTTCAATTAAAGGTATCGGGAGATTTTATTTATTACTTAGAAGGAACAGGTTGAAAGCAGGAATCCGGAAACTCTTTCTTTATTCTACGTTGTCGTTTAATAGAAATATAAATACTACATTGTTCGTATAACAGGACGTAAACTAAACATGTGTAACTGAATGTTTATCATCGTGGTTTCTTCAGAAAGTAGGCGAATTAACAGGTTAATGAGCTCTTTACATTCCAATAATGCAAATGGAATAAATTATACAAAAGATGGACTCAAAACGAAACGTTTTCATTTTGCTTTGTTCCATAGTATTAATGTTCTTCGTGTTTGGATACAGCTACGGTCCTTTACGGGTAAGTGTTATGAAATATAAATAATATGAAATAGATGTGAAAGTTTAATTGATAAAAATGAATTTTAATATTAATACACATTATTATGAATGTGATTATATGGGTTACTACTGTTATCAAATATAAAAGTAACCGATACAACATCTTCTTAGAGAAAAAGGGCAAAATAATGAAAGTGTCTACCTATCATAAGGATAACCTACCTACTTAAACATCAATACCAGCCACATTAGTTAAAATTAATTCATTTGTTATTTAGTAGGAAAATTGATATAAAGCACATGTTTTTCCTCTACTATATAAAAGAAAAGCAATTACATTAAAATTATCTTGGTTGTCCTTCACCTCAACCGTTTGGGAGAAGTTTTTTTTTTTTTAATTTTTGATTTAACGTCGCACCGACACATGATAGGTCATATGGCGACTTTCCAGCTGTAATGGGAAGTCCCTAGGTGCCCCTTTGTGCATTATTTCATCAAGAGTGGGCACCTGGGTAGAACCAACGACCTTCCATAAGCCAGCTGGACGGCTTCCGCACATCAAGAATTCAACGTCCCGAGTGAGGCTCGAACCCACTTCGATGAGAGGTAAGTGATTTGAAGTCAGCGACCTTAACTATTCGGCCACGGAGGCCCCGTTTGAGAGAGGTGTCTAAATATTGCGTATGACACATTGTCTTGCTATTGTAAACATAAACACTGTATGGTAACTACAACGGTAGCCGTATGTTTGGATTTGTCCAATATGGCCGCTCAAATAATATTAATAAAAAGAACCAATGGAACTTCATGTAAGTTCTTGAAGATATTTACTATGCCTTGCTATGTTTCGTTACCAAACTTTGTTCAGTAATCGCGGTAATGTCTAAAGAAGCAATCGCCGGACTGATATGTCGATCGGAATCATATTTAGCATAGATATATATTATTAACCCATGAAAATTGTCCAGTTTTCGGTCAGTTCCAAAATCTCATTTTTATTACCTGTTAAATTGAAATATTTGGACTAAATGGATGTAAATATACCTTATGATAATCTCTAGAATAAGTATGCATAAACTGTGATATGTACAAAACAACTAAGATTCAAAAGGACTAAAAACGTATTGTGTAGTGAAAACTTTTGTAACGGTTTGGATAACGGTTTGTATGACTTAAGCTCCTTGAATATTTGCGGTTTGGACTAAAACTTTTAACTGCTAATTTTGAAATACTGTTTGTTTCTAAGTTATATTTTCATATTTTACAATGGTACATGTTCAACACCCCGAGTGAGGCTCGAACCCACATCGATGAGGGGCAAGTGATTTGAAGTCAGCGACCTTAACCACTCGGCCACGGAGGCCCCGTTTGAGAGAGGTGTCTAAATATTGCATATGAAACATTGTCTTGCTATTGTAAGCATTAACATTGTACGGTAACTACAACGGTAGCCGTGTGTTTGGATTTGTCCAATATGGCCGCTCAAATTAAACAAAACAAAAAACAATGGAACTTCATGTAATTTCTTGAAGATATTTACTATGCCTTGCTATGTTTCGTTACCAAACTTTGTTCAGTAATCGCGGTAATGTCTAAAGAAGCAATCGCTGGACTGATATGGCGATTGGAATCATATTTAGCATAGATATATCTTACTAGCTCATGGAAATTGTCCAGTTTTCGGTCAGATGTTCCAAAATCTCATTTTATTATCTGTTAAATTGAAATATATGGACTAAATGGATGTAAATATACCTTATGATTATCTCTAGAATAAGTATGCATAAACTGTGATATGTACAAAAACACCTAAGATTCAAAAGGACAAAAACTATAAAACGTATTGTGTAGTGAAAACATGAATGTAACGGTGTGGATAACAAGTATACACCGGTTTGTATGACTTAAGCTCCTTGAATGTTTGCGGTTTGGACTAAAACTTTTAACTACTAATTTTGAAATATTGTTTGTTTCTAAGTAATGTTTTCCTATTTTACAATAGTACATATTCAAATATATCTTCTGGCATACTTCTTCTTCTTCTTTTCGTACGCGACTACACTGTCAGACCAGTAGCCTCGATGAAACGTGTGGTTTGCCGCAGATCCTCAATGCCTCTATACAGTTTCTGGTGGATTGAGGTATCTATCGGCCAAGTCGCAGCTCGCTCCTGGTCATGTCTTTTACATCTCTGAAAAATATGCTCCGCAGTCTTCCTCACCACATGGACAAGTTGGCGATGATGCCAGTCTGTATTTCTTGTACATGTGAGCAATGAGCTTGTTGTGCCCTGAGCGGAGCCTGACCATCATCACTTGTTCAGACCGATCAAGGAGATGAAAAGCATCTTCCTCCATCCATGATCTCGTTAGTGCCTTGATGACTTTCTCCTTGTAACTCACAGGTTCTGTTGGTTGTTCTGACTAAGCTCCTAGCTTAGCCAGTTTGTCTGCCTCTTCATTGCCTGCAAGTCCACAATGGGATGGAATCCACTGAAGTGCTACTTTGCAGGTTATACTCAGACTCTGCATTCTCCTGGCTAGCTGCGGAGCTTTATTGTTGATCAGAGCTTCCAAGACAGACAGTGCATCTGTAAAAAAGACGACTTAGGAGCTTTCTTCTGCCGAGTCTTCACCCATTGAGACGGCCTTCATGAGTGCTCCAGTCTCTGCCTTATAATTGCTGCAGTGTTTTCTTGAGGCTGCATGTAGTGTTTCTCTCTTGCCAGATAGGTATTGAACGAAAACTCCTGCTCCTCCATCTTTGACGGCGCATGTGGCTGATCCGTCTGTATAAACATGAGTCCATGATTCCGGAGGATAGTCTTTATTAATTATAGCAAGTGTGAGGCTCTTTCGAAGGCCTTCATCCCCTTGCTTTCCGCGGTCTAGATGAGGAACAGCAAGTCTCACTGTCACTGAGGACAGATCATTCGCTATTGGGGTTTATAATGTCTTCACTACCTAGGGGAGTCGTTGGTATGTTCAGCTCAGTTTTGAATTCTCAGTTGAGTTTCTTTGCCTCATGAACGAAGCTGCTACGTTTGGGCCAATTTTTGGTGTAGCCATCTAGCTTGGCTTTCATGGGATGGTCTTGAAAAGACCTGAACTTCTCTGCTTGAAGCAGGACGTTTGCATGTCTCCTGTCTTGTAACGGCTGTGTGCCTGTTAGCTTCTCCATGAAAGAGATTGGTGTAGACGTTGTAGCATCTGTCATGATCCGCAATGCTTGTTTCTGAATCTTGTCTAAAGCCTGTTGGTTAGTTTTGGCATCAGTGGACCAGGCAGTTAAGCTATACTCTAAATGAGGTCTTACTGTTCCTTGATATACTGTCTTGAGTATTTGCTTATTTACTCCCCATGTTGTTCCAGCAAGTTTGCGCATCATGGCAAGCTTTCTACGGGCCTTCCATTCTGATTGACTAATGTGGGGCTTCCAGGTAAGCCGTTTGTCAAAGGTCACTCCAAGGTATTTTGCCTCGTCTGCTTCATTCAGCGAAGTATTTCCCATCTTGATTTTACTCGCCCTCTGCTTTGACGACAGGGAGAATAGTGTGGTGGGCGATCTTCAAGCTGAAAGCTTGTTGATGGCATACAAAGCATGGTCATCAAGCATTTATTTTAGATTATTTTAAATATATATTCTTATAAAATAGGGATGTATACTTTAAAGACATACACTTATAAAATAAGAAGGCTTATACTGTTAACAATTTTTAAATCAAAATATTTTTAAATGAGTATACACATACCCTTGCAGATGACCATGAAAAAAATGTGTTAAAACTGAGTAAATGATCAATGCATGCTGAAGACTGCTTCAGTTCGGTACACATTGACGCACACCTCACAAGTGATCTATGCCTAAGCACTTGCCCAAATGAACATCCTCGTGGAAGCCATGCTCCATGATCTGCCGGAAATACGTTAAGCGACATGTTTAATATATAGTGTTTAATACTTATACGCCTTATCACCTTTCTGTATGTATAAACAAGTTTATACATTAGTGGTGATTTTATCAATGACAGTTCCTAGGCGACGACCAAATGTTTGTTTGTTTCTTTTGTCTACTTAACAGAACTAATACATTACAGTACGTCTTTATATTTTGAGAATAATTTAAATAATGTACACATTCATACATACACTGATGTAGGGTTCAGTTTGAAGACATTTTGATCTTATATCGTGGTGTTTCCTACTGGATATGTTTCCCATTTTATATTTTCTTTTCTCAAGCGTAGCTGTGAATTTTTCCAGTCTAAAACACCAGTTGAAGAGGAAAGGCTTCGAAAAGCAGTGGTCAACACAAATCTTCGTTGGAAATTCAAACGCACAAAGCCTAGTTCTACATAAGATAGGCATCAACTGAAAGAATACATAATATTGTTGATTAAGCAAGATAATTAGTTAAATAGTTTGGCCCCATTTAAAGCTTTGTTTCCTGTCTCCTGATCTTACATTTCAAAACAGAGGTTTTAAAAGGAAATTGTTCACTTGTTTGTTTACTTATGCACTGACTTATTTTCTAATTTCACGACTTTTTATATGCATCTCAATGAAAAAAGGCAAATATCAAGTTTCATAGGGGCAACAAAAATCAGCTATTCAAATGCTATGTCACTAATGAAAGCTAACTGAATGAATAAATGACAAACAAGTACAAAAGGACCAACAATTCTAGCAAGACGTATGTTTCAGTTATAGATATTTCCCATCTTCTGATGCTAAATAAGATGCCTGTTTACATACATGAACTTAACCATAAGATCTACGTCAAAATAGCGGCACAATTTAGTTTCACTGAATTAGAAGGAGATTCTTGGAGCCTGTGCACTGCATGTCGGATCATTAGAGTAAACACGTGTTTGAAGTTTCATTTAATTCTTCAAAGTGATAAATGTAATTCTTGCTTACATACCAAAGAGTATTTGAGTAACAAAGCTAAACCAGTATTCCTCAGCTAAAGAAAGCGGCATAACTCTATAAAGAATTCAAAGTGAGACTTGTAGACCCTTATTGTGCATGTTAGATCATCACGGTGAACAAGTGTGCGAAGTCATACCTTTGTACAAAGCAAGCTAGAATAATGGAACATGTATATTGCATATCATATCATCACATTGAACAACTTAGTTTCAATAAATTCCCGTTAGTCATTACTGATATAATGTCTTAGAAATGATTAACAAAGAGCATGCGGAAGCTAACGAACGGATGTGATCAATAGCCTTTCGTTTTCGTCAAGTAGTTGAGATAAAAATCTGTTTGAATAGTGAAACAAAACTAATGTTTTAAGGGATTGCTTTTAAGTTGGTAGAGGAAAGGGCAAACAAACGTTTATTATTATTATTATTATTTTGGGCCTTTTTTCTAGCATTTACTAATTCCTCTTCTAAACAAGCACTTGACAAATATGATAAAATGAGTATTCATTAAGAAATGAAATCAAATTACCCTGAGACGGTAAATGGAAAACATACTTTCACAAACGAAATTGATATCTAACCAAACTCACACTTAAACATACTTGCGCTGCTTTTAGTTAAAGTCGTTTTATCATACATATCAGGATATATAGTGATTCATTTTGAAAAAGTTCCCGGATATAAATTCGTTATTAAACCTAAGACATTATTATGCACCGGGACATACACAGTTGTTCCTTTTACCTTAGATATTTCGTTTTATGAATTTCTGTTTATTTCTTTTTTTAGATTTTATGCAATTCATATAAAAAGTTACCTCTGATATCCCAGAAATATTAGAAGGAGATAGATGTGGTTTTATTAAATTTGATACCGGTCTATCGTGCAGGAATGTGAATTAAGTTGCTGTTTAAACCGGTGCATATACTAATTCCAAACCGTTAACAATTTTTCATTTACTTGTATCCAAACCGTTACACACATGATGCATGTGATTGACTTAGGATGGTATTTTTTCGCAGACATACTATACTTTTAGTTTAGAAACCGATGACAAGATATGTGAAAATGTTTCTCTCAACTGATTTTTCTGACGATACAATTGGATTAGATCATTTAAAAGTTCTTGATTGCCATAATCTGCACGTTTTTATCAAATACTAACTTAAACTGGCATGATTTAATCTTTTTATATCGAATAACTGAAAACATAGTAATTTTTAAGTACAAAGATGTGTTAAATCGTATAAAATATCAAAACCTACGTGATGTTTTCGACATTTTTGGACAGAACCGGTGTAGTTACCATACAGTGATAAAAGCCAATTTCTTTTAGTTATCACCTAGGCGTAAAATGCTACAAACCAGACACCAACTTTTAGGCTGGTCCGGAGGTCGTTCGGTTTTCGGAAGTTACACTGTACTTGTCACAAAAATACAAATATATCCTTTCAGACTCCTAGCTCAAATGTCACACTTGGCAGTCAAATGTTTACATGGCATGAACAGAGTCTGTTTTGTGTCAGGTCCATAACTGTGACATACATTAAGGGATTTTGATATTACTTGGTACAGTGTAACTTCCGAAAACCGAACGACCTCCGGACCAGCCTAAAAGTTCGGTTTTTGGAAGTTTCCGGAATTCAGAAGTTTGAAAGTTTGTAGGCAAAGTGGACGTGGTGCACAAGAGTTATGTTTTATTACACGTAGGATGAAGGAGATTTTTATCATTTTAACTTTACAATTTCATATTAATTAATTAATTTATTAGATTATTAATTAATTTTTTACAAACATTAAGGATAATAAATACATAAATAACAAGTATAAGAAGAAACAACAGAACTTTAAGAATAACATTTACTTAATCATTTTCCACTTACATTTTACCATCTTTGGAGTCCCGAGTCCATCAACATTAAATTTTAATTAATGCTGATAATGCATAGTTTAATCGATGTAACTAATCATTTAAAAAATCTATCGTTCTGTTGTTCAAACATTAAGACAGTTTTTAACACATAAGATATTTAATTCATCACGTTTTCATAAATTGAATACAAACGAAAATAATCGCTAATTACTTCCTTACTTTCGCATCAAATGCTCGTTGTGATTATATAGCGTGTCAAAATAAACGCGCACCGCTAATAAATAAACAAAAAAACATGTTGACAGCGTTTGTGGATTATCAGGTGACACTTTTAATCAAGCAAATATTTTTCTGTTCGGTTTTCAGAAGTCAATTTTAGTGTTAAAATATATACGGTGCTTCAAAAATCGTCCGGTTTTCAGAATTCGGAAGTTACGGTTTTCAGAGGTTAATAATATATAGAAATAAGAACAGAAAAAATGGGACATTGACTTTCGTGCGGTTTTCAAAGGTTTCCGGTTTTCAGAAGGTCCGGTTTTCGGAAGTTACACTGTACTAATATTCTCAATGATACGTGTCCTGCGCAACACCCAGAACCCTAGCTTAAGGGTCAAGCTTACACTTTGAGATCAAATGTTAGTAGGATTTTTTTCCTGTCCGGTCTAAATCTTTGTCAAGCATAACAGGCTTTATATAGCAGATGACACAAATATTCCTAAGGATGGGACAACGTATCATGCGCAGAATCCGGGCCCTTAATTGAAAAGTAAAGGTCACACTTTGAAGTCAAGCCCAAAAGGCATAGTTTTCCTCTCCAGACTGTAACTCAACAATCCTTAAAGGGATTTTAATATTACTTGGCACAAACGTTTACCACCATGAGACATAGCAGAACCAGGTCAAAGGTCAAGGTCACACTTAGAGGCCAAAGGTCAGATCCAAGAATGACTTTTTCGTAAGCATATCTTCTTCATGTGGAATTTTGATGTAACTTGGCACGTATGTTCACCACAATAAGAGGGATTGTCTTGCGCAACCACCATGAGGCACCTTTGTTTTTAGAATTACTTCCTTTTGTTGTTACTATAAAAACTTATATTGTAACTTTTTTATTACCGGCTGTATGGAAAAATAGAGACCACTTTTCTGTGGTACAACATGCATGTTAGGTGTATTTTGACTTATCTCTACCACGCTAGGAGTAATGTGTAGACTTATATAGATTTTTATGATTAACTTTGTTAACGTTTGACATAGAATGTATATACGGCGCTGAAAATGTTAAAATGGGTGAAAATAATATATATATATTTGTAGTAATGCAAGAAGAATGTATGTTTTCTGCAGTGGAACTTGTCTAATCCGAACATACTCGGACAAATAAAAACGTTCGGATTTGAGGGGTTTTCGGATTAGAAAGGTTTCTATTTTAGAATGAATTTTTAGCTTCAAATAAAATGTAAATATACATACCTTTAAAGCAAATCAGTCACTTTAAAATGCTGTTTTTCAACTTTCAGCTGTCAGTTTATTGTTTCTGGGAATATAGGAGTAAATTTTGTTTATAGTTTTGATCACTCGCAAGAGGAAGAGGGGAAATACAGTCGTTTATAGGGTGTGCTATTTGACGCGTTATAGTTTGTTTATGCTATGGTAACGTAACGACATATCCGTTTTATCATCATTAAGTAAGCAATGAACATGGTCGAAATGTGATGTGATCATCTCAGAACTTTTATACTTGATAAAGGCGAATAAAGCCGAAACGTTGTATAAAAAAGAGTTGTTTATTATTAATTGATTTGTTTGTTTGTTTTGGGTTTAACGCCGTTTTTCAACAGTATTTCAGTCATGTAACGGCGGGCAGTTAACTTAACCAGTGTTCCTGGATTCTGTACCAGTACAGACCCGTTCTCCGCAAGTAACTGCCAACTTCCCCACATG
>NW_026462375.1:0-68983 GCF_021730395.1 Mercenaria mercenaria | reverse complement strand
CAAAGATATCTTTCTGTTGTATGATTTAAGTCCGGCAGGAAGTGGTTTAATTTTCAGTTGATAGATATTCTTCCCGGTACACAATAAATTTGTGAAAACAATCATTCCAGGAATATGTCAGCCATCTGTAGCCGATCTCGTATTTGTGCTCGATTCATCCGCGAGTCAAACAAAAGAAGAATTTGGGAAACAGCTGGAGTTGATTAACAATTTTATTGACCATATTGTAATAGGAGAAAATAACCTTCAAGTAGGTGTTATAACATATTCGTTTGAAGCGGTTACTGAGATTTCTATAGGACAGTATAACGATAATGTCACACTTAAAGAAGCGGTAAGAAATATCAAATACAGACCTGGAGCGACTTTTACTGACAAAGGCCTTAAAGCTGCAAAGGAACTATTTGACAGTACATCTAAGAATAGACCATATGGACATATTGCTAAGCGATATGTGTTTGTGTTGACGGATGGTATGTCGACCAAAAGAAAAGCTACAGTCAAGGCCGCGGAAAATCTAAAGTCTACAGTGAACAAGGTCTTGGCTATTGGTAAGTGATCACAAACAGTGTAAGATACGAAGCTGTATGCTACGAATAAATGACTTTTACAGATCTTTTTAATGTTATTCTAGCGCTACAATGTTTATAAACATTCAGGGACACAAGACAAACACCCTGTCTTCTCACCTAGAAAGCATTTTTCCAAGAAATATTTGTACTGCGAGTATACAATGTATATGTATATATATAAATACTGTGTTAAAGTGGACTTATTTAAACGAAGCATGACTACCACTCACTCAATAAGCTCATATTCGGATTAGTTTTATTCGGGTACACAGAAAATCAGATGTCGTCGTCGGAAAAGAATATCTAATATTCGTTTAAGTCATTACACCGTTAATGTATACATAAATTGATCAGTTTGTCGATGATAAAAGACAATAATAAGTAAGTTGATTTTTACTTTGCAGAAAGCGAACGTAGGTGACGTAAGGATGTAAATTAAAACATTCACGTGGTTGCGTCAAACGTGGAGCTGTTTCGAAGTATAAGTAAATACTTACTTTATTAAGGTCGGGTGTTAAAAGAAATAGATCGTTGTTCATGTGTTTTATCGACGTCAGCATGTTTACCTTTAGTAAATTTGTATGATGTGAGTTACAGCATTGCTACGAGTGCATATGTGACAACGGTTTCGCTTAACGTATATTTGTATCACAACAGAAGCCGCTGTATTCGAACTAATATTAGTCTAATGAATAAAGAGTATACAAGTTGTAATAGTGAAATAATGAAGGCGTTTTCGAAGTCAATGAGTGTAAATTAAGAGTTATGTTTTCGTATACTGCCAGAACCAGTAAATAATGTCGCCATTGACCACCACTTTGTCTGTCAATGCACAAAGATACGTTTAAATATGTTTCAACGATTTTATACAACCAAAATAGAAAAGAAGTAAAGTAAATAGAAAGTCTGCCTTTAAACATTAAATTCATTTTTATTTTATATTTAAACGTCAATATTCCAGAGAATAAAGTAAAATATAAAGTATTCTATTTAATTCCACGAACCAGAGCTTAGCCAATAAAATATGTAAGAATTGATTAAAATTCATACGCACAATTGGCATATTGTACATTTCTTCATATTTTGATTAACGATATCCAGTATATTCTTTCATAGTTTGCATAAATTAACTATCTTGTTTTAAACTCTCTGAATTCCAGTAGTAAGAAGGCTGTTAAGGTTTTCATGCAGATGCTTATGTAAGAAATATATATCACTTTTATGCTGATTTTACTATGACAACAACTTACTCTATCGCTTGCGAAATTGCATTTTAAAAGATATCCTGACGGCAAAGAATGTTTCACAATTTGATTTTTGTTCCAGGGGTAGGTAAAGAAGTGTCCCATATTGAGTTGCTTGCCATAGCATCTAAGGAAAATACGGCTACAGGACGTTCATATGTCTACTCTGTTCAAAATTTCAATGCATTGTACGCAGTTGTGAAAGAGTTGGTGCAATTAACGTGTGACGGTACGAACAGTTGTTTTAGTTCAATTTCAAAGCATAACTGTGTTGGCCGTTTAAGAATACACCGCTTAAAATTGATTATTTTATCAGATAATTAATTCATTAATTATATATAATTACAAATGTACATAAAAGTTCCTGTCGAGCTAAAGTCATCAAGAAATATATGTTTACATAATAATACAGAACAGTTTAGATTAATGATGATGTGTGAAACGTTAATTAGACTATTTATAAGTACACTCTGATTTAAAGCTTTTTATTCTTCAGAATGCTCATGGACGACCTCCTCGGACATTGTATTCCTACTAGACATGTCACCGACAATGTCAACTGACAATTTCCAAACTGGTTTAAACGCAATCACATATCTTACACACAAAACATCTGAAATGGAAACGGAAAACAATACGGTCAGAATTGCACTGGTGACGTATGAAGATGGAGCAGACACTCAGCTAAGGAGGGCTTTGAATGACTCGGAAACAAAGCAACTGTTCTTATCGTCGATACAAAGGCTTGTTATCTCAGACGGTAATTGTCAATCTGATAGACACACGTGTGAAACTTCAAAACTAACCGATGCTTTAAAATTTGCTGACAATACTGTATTTGACAACACTGTGAACAAAGGCGATGACAGTCGAGAAATTGTAATAGTACTATCTGATGGGCATGAACGTATCACTGCTGAAATGAATACCGAATTAGATAAGATAAAAAGGGTGGGCAGGTCTGTCTATGCCATAGCGTTAGGCGCAAGAGCAAATATAGGAAATCTACAGGATATAGTGGGGGACCCAGCGCTAGTTTTTTCAGTCTACGACGAATTTACAATAAATTCTTTAGATGCTCTTACGGCAGAATTCTTTTTCAGTTCTTGTGATCTTACAAATGACTTTCTTGACGGCAGCTAAACGAAACTTATGCGATTTTTTTCTACTTTTGTAGCGTCTACTTTTCATAAAGTTGCCGTACATGAAAAAAAAAGCGTTTGATAGTGTCTTACCATTGTTGTTTTCATCAACGAAGTATGTAAACGGATTGACTAATAGCTTCTCGTGTCCCTGTTGAAGAAACAGATGCAAGTTATTGAGCTATACACACATGTTGGACTTAAAAACAACTAAGAATCAAAAGTATAGTTTTTTTCGCCTGACTGTAAATATCTTTCTTTGTTACTTGCCTAATGCAGAAGTACCGAGTACGGTTTCATATACAATAACGCAGTCCTTTTTATACCCCAGTCACACTTACGGCGCGGATAGCTACGGTAGCAGGCTACACTTCGAATTTTGCCCCCGTCAATATTTGTTATAAATAGAACTTCGTGATTTTGGATGTCTGTAAATTAAGGTGAGAGATAATGATTATTAATTCTTTAGAAAATTTATACAGCCGATACATGTAAAATTCTGATGTCAGTTGGAAAACTAACTGCTGGTAGCTTTGTATGATCAATGAGACACCTTTTCGCGGAAAAATTCAAATCACGGAAGGGTTCTGTGCTTGTTGATTGATACTCAGGAACATTTTCGCTATTTTGTGAAAAAAACGAGCTGGATGGGCCCCCATTCCGTTTATGTCCTGGCGTTCAGTAAGGACTATTAAATTGAGAAATGCAATAAAATTGGACATCGTTCTTGCAGCGGGATCATTGCAGGCTGTTCAAAAGGCGCAAAATTGATGATTTTGGCATGCTATTTTTCATGGATGGTGTAAACCTTTTGTTTTGATAACTTTCTTTATTCTTGTATGAGAATCCTGATCTTGCCATTAATTAAAAGCACAAAACATGCACGCAATTTATAAGGTGGCTACACTAATTCTGCTCACAAGGGAAGTGCAATATTGCGACTCGCTACATGTAAGACCGTCCGTGCCCAAAATTTTCGCGTCTAAGTGTACCTTGCTACCTTACGTCTAGACACGGATAGAAACGTAGTAATCCGTATCGATCCGTTCCTGAGCTGTACGGATTGTTACGGATTGATACAGATTACTACTTTAAGGTACGACTACGGTACGAATCGATACGGATTACTACGTTTCCATCCGTGGCTAGACGTATCTATCCTCGCCGTATGTGTGACTGGGGTATTAGTGGAGCTGTGTTTCTTGAACGTGGCTTTTTTCTAATGCATAACTGCTTATTTTTTGTGTGTGGAAATTAATCGGATATTTTGTCTCTTATTACGACAAGTTTAAGACATAAACATTCTACTGCTTTTACATTTCTTAATAGTATTTAAACTGGATCTACATTTTTCGTAAATTTTGATATTAAGCAATGTTCCTTAGTATACATTCAATTTGTAGGGGTTTCTTTACTTGTCACATGATAATCTTGTCTTGAAAACATGTTAAAATGTTTGATTCAAACGACGCACGTCGCCGGACGACAAAACATCATACATCTGTGGTTCACCGCATTCCATACGGTGTCAAAAGTTACATATTAACTTTAGAATTGAACAAACAATAAAATACACGAAATAAAAAAGAAAACGTGTTTGTTCTTGGCGAAGGAAAACAAATTTTTTTTTTATTTTCGAAACACCATGCATCAAATTTTCAAGCCTTTGTTGACACTACATGACAATATTGCTTCGACAATTGTTTTATGTATTTGGGTGTTAGGGGATTACATAAACCATTAAACGGTAGATTTAATAAAGCTTGCAATTTTGACAAGAAAAGTGTGCTTTATTATGCACTTATATGGATACGGATGTAAAAAGTAAAATAATTTTCAATGTGAGTCACCCAGTTTACCCACTTTACTCTCCCGCCCACTTAGCTCAACAGGGAGAGCACAGAACATGAGTTTGATAAAGACATTAATTGTGTCTGAAATATTTCGTTCTCCACCTCTGATGTTTTTTTTCAATTATATTGTAACAGATAAGTTAAATACGTTTTTTTTATTATCGACATTACAAACCAGAGAAGAAAATTGTTGAATGTTAATAACCAGATAAGGGGTCGAGGAGGGACAACTGTGGGATGAGAGAATAAAACGGATAAATAATGAATGAATAATTTTTATCGGCACAGAAAGAACATTTACAGCCGACATTAAAAGAGCAAAGCAAGAAACTAATATTTATGGTTAATGTAGTATGTTCTTTCGAAAATGTGTCCCACAAAAAGAATACAATTTGTGTTTATATGAGTCTAATGTTCTTAAACTTGTCATAGTACAGTCATCCAAGACGATTCGGGTAACTGCACCACTTGAGGGCACCTGAAAATATGTTCAATGGCAGGTTTTGTCATAGAGATAGAATTTGTTCAAGTACGAATTATTAGAAGGTTTTCCACGTGGTGCATTTCAATGTGTCGGTTTTGAATTGAGTAGTGACAATTAAGATTAAATCTTGAACTATTACTTTCATACAATGTAAGCGTGGCTCTTTCATTCATCTAAAAAAGAGAAAACTACACTTACACTTTGCACTTTGCTTAATTATTATTGATGTACGAAGAAAATGTTGCCATATTCATTTTCCATATTTTTCTGATTGGCACGAAGTGCTCATGGTGAGCTAATGTGATAACGCTGTGTCCGTCGTCCGTCGTCTGGAAAAAGTGACATCTGATGGCAAAGAGAGTCATTGCTTGACAGCTATACTTATGTTTGGATATGGTACAACAATACATGAAAACAAACGGACATTCCTGATGAAAGGTATCGAAAAATTAGCATAGCTGTCAAACAATGACTCTCTTTGCCATCAGATATCACTTTTCCAGGTATATAGACAGACCATAAGAAAAAATGTCACGTTAAAAAGCATTGAATTATTTTTCTTGATTACTTGTATCAATCTAATTAATTTTATACTTAAAGGCATTCGATTTAACATTTAAACCAGTTTAGAGGGTAAATAGAAATAACACAAGTGCATAGCCACACCGGGAGAGGAACGTTCCAACGTAAGCCAAGTCTCAACGATGGTTGGTTATGGTATAACTCAGTATGACACGGTTGATATAATTTTCATATATGATAATTACTTTGATTACATTTACTTCTTTTTTTGCATTAACATGTATTCAGATTCTAAATGTAATCGCATAAATTCATTAAAACATTTAGATTTTAAAAAGGGTCGTCTGTTTTTTTGAGTAAATATAGATATTTTGCTATTTTCCAGAGCAAAAATAATTATATTATACGTTTTCAAAAACAATAGTTATAGACAGTCAATGATAAATTAAATGCAATGTCTCAGAAATATATTACTGCAACTGCTTTATCAGAAACACTCAATATCTAATATCATGTTCCTCACTCTAACCGATGATGTTACAAACTCTAAACGAAGACACAGGCAAGCGTTACTGACACCCATCGAAGTATTGCGGCTAAACACATTACTTATATTTGAGTTAAACATACCAGCAGGTCTAAATATGATTGAAAATTTAGATTTTGGTAAGTGTTTAGTAGTTTATTTTGATTTCGTTTTTCCATTAAACAGTTTTCCCAAAATATCTTAGTCAAAATGAAAGGAAATCTTGATTATAATACGGTCTGTAAAAGATCCATTTGAAGCACGGGGAAGCAAATAAGTAACATCAAGCGAGCAAGTTATTGTAGGATATTAGATTTGTATTGAGAAATATGCACCAGTTATGCAGCAGAAATATTGTGCGACTTTAGGAGAGATTTCAAATCAAATATTTCGAATAGGTTGTTCAAAGATGCCTTACAATGGTACAGTTGCAAAACGATTGCTGAAATGAGGTATTTAAAAGAAATTAAGCGGTGGTCTAGTGGATAAGGTGTCAGCCGCTCAATTCGGGGATCGTGGGTTCGAGCCCCACTGGGGTCACGACCATGAATCTCATATGAAACTAGTACATTTGTGCTGGTTTTCTAGAAAGCGGACTCGAGAGTGGTTCCAATAAGCTTAAAACTTTCATCACAATCGAGCTAAAACAAATTAGTATAAACTAAACCAACCAAAATAAATTAAAGAATTCTTTCATGCCAGAGATTATTGGGAGGACAATTTTTCAAGATTCAAGCCTGGCTTTGCCCACAAATGAATGTACTTGATAGTGCTGATTTTGAATCAGGGATCCTAATAGAAAACGATGAATTCGATGGGAAAGCAACGAAAGATACGTCGTTCACAAATATGTTTGATGTGAAAAAATATCACCAAACTCAGGCAACATTTGTATGTTTTCTTTAAGAATTCCTACATAGTTCCAGTTTATCACTACCAACTTTGGGCTGAAATTGTTTAATACTCTGTCTGACAGAACAGGAAGATTGATGTCAGATGAAGGTGAATTGTAGTAATATACAGTCACTTTTCTTCCTTGAACAAGCCCCTGATGGGCGAAGTCCATACATGAATCTGACAAATTGTCCTTCCAATAATCCCTTGCCTGTGCAAAATTATTCTTTACTTTCTTCATTAAGCGTCAATTAAGAAATCGGTTTGCAATAGTTTCATAGTAAAGTATCTTTGAACAACTTAAATGAAATACTTATTGTAGAATATTTCCCGTATCTAAAATGAAGTCGCCTCATCAAATTTACCAAAAGGTCGTTTTTCACTTTTATCATCGCTGGTATATGTATGATTGCTTAATGAAGGTAAACTACCAACTGCTTTAATTTATTCCGCGTCGATCTTATTTGAATGATTTTCGCTCCAACATTTTCACATTCTTTTGTTGTCTGGGCTGATTGCTCTTTATTTACACAACTTAAGTTTCAAGAGGTCCATCGTAAATTTTAGCTAAACATTTTCGTTTTGTTGTTTTATTGGCGAAAAACCTGCACATTATAAATATTGAAGATATATTTTCCATCTCTTTTTTGTAGACATGCGTTTGTTGTTTCTTTGACTTTTTTGTTTGTTGTTTTGACATTTCGTTTGCTAATTCTGGATGAGTTCTTAACTTTTGCAGTTATGATATTTGTGTGCTTTGTCCAACTGAGATCTTTACTTAAAGTGAAATCCTGTGTATTTTGTTCATTCTATTAATTTGATAATTATGTTGTGAAATAACTGTGTAATTGTAAATACTTGTTTTATTTTTCATTTCTTTCTATTAGTATCTAGTACCCCATATTTTTCAGGGTTAAACTTCATTGACCAGTCATTCCCTATGCTTCTAGGTAATGGAGATTATTTTGCAGAATTTGTGTAACAAATTAGGATTTCCGCATAAGACATACAATGGTTTTATATGCAAATGATCTACTGTTTCTTTTAATAGTGTCGGTAAATGGTTAAGGTAAATCAGGAAGAGACAGGGGCATATTGCTGAACTATGAGGAACTGCAGAGAGAACAGGTAGACGGCATGACGGACAGCGGTCAATAACGATACTTTAGTACCAGTTTTTAAGTAATGACTTTGTGCTCTTTGATGCTAATAGATGGACTCCCAGTGGAGTTTAGCAAAGTACGTTACCATGATTGTCAGTTTGCTGGCCATTCTCTAGCTTCTCGAAGGCTTGTAGCGTAAATAGTGATAAGTTTTGTTTCTCAGATAAGCTCTGAACTTAAACAATATTGGTTATGTCTGAATGGATCATTTTTGTCCAAGTAGGACGAGATGTTAGAAACTAAAATACGTTCCATCATTTAAAAGGCAGTGCATTTTAAGGACGCTCTCTACAGTTCCGTAATTTTTTTCTCAATAATAGATTTTGATGAAATGTTTTGTATTAAAAGATCTTGTTATGATGTATTGAAAAATGAAATAAAAATACTAGGTCACCACTTTTGTTTCAATTTAATTTGCCCCTAGATATGGTGCGATTTTTAACATTTTTCAAAATTTCTATAATCCTAAAATATATTTCAGTGAAGTACAATAATCAGCACAAATTTGATATCTAAGCATTTTTATAACGGAAAATAATATATCTATTTGAAACATGCTCAGAGAAATCAAAAGAAAATGATTTTGTAGAGAAAGGAATACTTGTTCAGCAGACCCAAGGGCTATTTTGCATATTTTTGTCAATTTTAATTAAGTTGGTACTTCTGCTATTTTATCGAGTTTCACATAATAGAATTTAATCAAACTCTGCACATACCTTTGGTAATGTCTACCTAATCTAAAACAAAACGAAAATTGATAGGTCACCATATTAGATTTCGCTTAAATCAAATTACAACGAGGTGGGGTGTGGCGGGCATTTATACAACGCAAGTTGGTACGAAATACTCTTTCAGTGTTTGAGCAAATGACTTAGAGATATATCAAATTATCAAACGGCAGATATCTTAATAAGAGGATTTTAAGGTGTTTCTGAAGCATTTTGATATCATAGAACGATGAAAGTTTCCGCCTTTCTCTGAAAAAAACCTATAGTTTACGAATACGGATGTACGGTATGGGTACGGTACGGGATTAGAAACAGCTGTGACTCAATGCAGAGTTCGAGCGCCGGTATAAATTACAGACTCCAGTATATGTCGGATTGAAGCAATTTGAACTAAATGTACTTTAAATGTATATATTTTGTAACCATGGTGATACTTACCCTAACATTTAGTCAGTATATTATACATATTTTACATTAAATGCCTGCGAACATACAATAATTTGCGAATTTTTGCCGTACGCGACATTAGATAATCACTTCCGGGCATGCGCAGAAAACCGCTCCAACTCTGTAGTGAGGTACATCGATTAGAAACACAACCAAATTGGCACGGTGTTGGGGTAAATATCGACCCGTCTGGAAAAACTGTAGCGAGTGCCTTTAAGGTGTTGCTAGCCTCGGATTTTTGGCCTTCCCTGTATACTGGATCGAAGTGACTGCATTCTTCCATCTACTCGGACTTGACTAGTATTCAGCAATAGTTGAAAATATCTTTTTGTGACTAAAATTGTCCTTTGGTGAAGTAAATCTACTTGAGTACGTGGTCTTGCAGAGTCTTCAGTAGAATTTCACCCCTTCAAAACAAACCATGCTATTTCCTACTATTTTTCCTTAAAATGGTATTACGCACTTCGTCGTACATAAGATGAAATTTAACCAAAGATAAATGAAATCTGAAAAATAGAAAACCCGTTATGTAAGTAAGCCGTTGGTCTTCTAGGACCATCTCAGTGTTGATTGCAAAGAACAAATCCATGTACCGAATTCGGGTTGTTTTCTATGAACACATAATTATACATGTATATTATTATGTATAAGAAATGTCCGTTTTAGTACTATATTTAGCGTACTACTGCTCCCAAATTTAATGTGTCATCGGTACAAAGTGTATGTGCCCAGCTACAGTTTGATACCTTGCTATCATATTTCTGCCAATCACAAAGCTCAGGAGAATCCAGTGCGGGTATAGATATAATACAAACACATTGTGGAATGTGGCTTCATATTGTCATGTCGTATTTTAATACCCAGGAGGTCAAATTTGGGCATATGTGCTCCTCTTGTTAGTAAAACGGTGTTATTCAAAGGACGCATGGTTAAAAGAACAAACAGTTTGCATACTGGGTGTGACATTGTGGAATCTAATATATTAGATTTCTTACGGCAAATATATTAGATTCCATTTTGTATGACATTATCGAGCTAAGTTTCAACAAGATAATGTTCTTTTTTCTAGAATATAATGAGAGAGAGGTTTGGAAACTGCGATTTTCAAGGGTTTGACAGTTAAAGTCTTTCAGATGATACTGCTTATTTGATTATAGTTGTTGCATACGTATCGGTCTGCTGATTATACTCGTTGAAATTTATGTGATGAATGTCAGATAGTGCTGCATCAAGTTTTGTTCGGATATAAAGGTGTTATATGCTGTTTCTTTGACTTTTTTGTTTGTTGTTTCGACATTTCTTTTGCTGATTCTTGGTGAGTTATTTACTTTTGCAGTTATAATATTTGTGTACTTTGACCAACTGAGATCTTTATCTGAAGTGATAGCCTTTGTATTTTGTTCATTCTATTAATTTGATAATTATGATATGAAATAATGGTGTAGTAATAAATAGTTATTTTTATGGATATCATTTTGCAGAATTTGTGTGGCAAGGTAGGATATCCGGAAAAGACACACAATGGTTTTAAATACAAATGATCTACTCTTTCTTTTAATAGAGTCAGTAAATGGTTAAGCCAGATCAGCAAGAGACAGTGTAGTTTTTACTCACCCCATTACTAAGGAATATAGTAGAGTTTTGTAGTTATACACATGACATGGAATTAGGGGCACTTCCACAGTGCTGAGAAAGTTACCGGATTATACTTCTTTATTCTGCCGAATACCACAGTAGTTTAATACAGGAAATACTCATGCGAAACTCAAGACAGTGCAGCAGCGTATTAATACATATTCACACAAAATAGCTTGTACTGCCATAGTGATGCAGTGTCCGTTTACATATGTGACTTTTAATAAATAACATTAACTGCATGTTTTATCGTATATACCATAGTAGACTATTGCAGAAAACAAGAAATTATAAGTTGTGCCACAGATTAATTATACAAATAACATACAATGGACATAACTACCATAGTGCAGCAACCTTTTTACATAAAAATTACCGCAGCGTAAAAATGTAGTATATTTTTGGTAATTCCTTCTATTTGCAATTGGGAAAAAATACGATTTTTACCCAAATACTGCATTATGTACTATGGAAATGAGCACTCCTATTATTTTTCTGGTACGTATGAGTCGTCTCCGGTATCCCGCCTGCAAAACAGTAGTGGTAAGGTAGAACCCCCAAAATATTGTCTGTATTCGGCGACTCAGGTAGCGCGTCGGAGTGCGATAGAGGTAGTCGAAAGGATATCCGGCACCTCTTCATTGGGTGGTTTATAGGAGAGATCTCCGTGACGTCACACATAAATACCCGTTTATCTGGTGGTGGGCAAAACAAATTTTTTTACATCGTTTGTGTATGGGATCGGACTTTTTAACTTTTAATATTTTTTCGCTCATTTATGAATTTTGAAAATTCAAAAAGTTTTGAAATACTTACAATTTTCATATTTTCGTATTCAAATATCTTTTATAAATGAATATTAACAGTTTTAAATGACACATAATTTTAATAGCGGCGTAGTGATGTTCAGAACTTTTAGAAAAAACACTGTAAGTTAAGCTTTCATAATAAATCCACTTTATTTCGAAACACCAATTAAAAGTAATTAATAAATTGCTTATTTTATAACCTTTCCATTGATAAAAACTTATTGATATAATTTGTGTTTTAAGAAAGAAAACATGGACGTTGGGCTTTTGCCCACCCGATCACTGTCTTATCAGTTCTAAAAATAGAAAATACAACGGATTTGTGTACAAACACGATCTCTCCTATTGGACTTTTTTTGCTTTTCGTTTTCTAAATTTTAGGACATTTTTATATCGTGATGGAAATTCGTCTTCAAACTATCATAAGATAAGATAAGATAAGATATGTTTATTATAGTCTCACTCTGCATGAATACAAATTTAATACAGTTACATTTACATAAAAATTTTCATGCAAACCTTTCTTAACAGAAATATGAGAGACTAGGAGAACAAACATCTATTACAGAATTGAACTTTAATATAGTTTCATATTAATATTCTATCACTAAAACTTTTAAAAGGATTCTATACAATTCACAGTAAAATCGCCATCTACTAAAAGTACTAAAAGAACAATATGTAGATATTACACAATATATACACACACATGCCTTTAGCTTTTGGAAACAGACAGACTGTATCAGTGTATCAGGGACCAAAAAGAAGCAACTGATACCTACATGCTTAAAACATATATATTCTTCAAATTTATCTAGGATCTTATCACAAAATACAGGTTGTCATCATCCAGTAAGTATACCATGCTTATGTTCTTAATATAATATATAAATACTATTAGACAAATGGAATAAGTGACAAATTCTTTAAACGTAACCCTGACATCCAGTAAGTGGAGTAAACTTAGGTATGTAGTATGTAGTATCATCTGGAATGTAGTGAGGAGGTGAGTTATTGAGTGGAACATCAAGTTAGTAAAGCAGACTGCACTGAAATGTTTGATGAAGCAGCGTATAGGGTTGAAGTTAACATACTGATTATATGAAAAGAAAATTCTAATTATTTTCACATTATTGTGATTTTTGAGATTATGAGATTTATGAAATAATATAAATCATTGATTTTGTCTAAAAGCGTTTAAGTTAAAGTCAGTGCATTCAATTGTAAGTCGCACATTGCACTCAAATTTTTAGGTTTTCTATCAAAACAATTTTTTATTTCAAAACATCAATACGTAATGCAGCGTAATGCTGCAAAAATGTACACGTAAAGAGTTGTACACCATTTCCAAAATATGCGTTCGAAATTGCTTGAAACACAAGTTTGCAGCAAAAAAGAGCACGATTTAGTCCTATTAGGATATTTACAACATCATTTGTGAAACATGCAAACCAAACTTTTATGAAGGTCTGCATAATTATAAATGTTTCGTTTTATTTAAGGGTTTAGTTTTAGTTTGATCATAGTAATTAAAAATAAATTGGCAAGAAGCAAGCACGTTCAAATATCAAAACATGCAAATGACCATTTCATACCTTCAATAATATCAAAAATTTGAAATCTACGACGCTGAAATGCAAACCCGTGCGTGGTGTAGACATTGAACTGATGCATGCACATATCCAAAAAGCCATTTACCTGATGATATATGCGATCATTTGAGCAAATACCCGCCATTTTTTTTAAGTTTGAAACCATTTCACACTCTTGAAGTAGACTTTTCTAAGTTTCTAGATGACAGAGATTTGTTCTTTAGCCTAAGTAAAACTGAAAATATCGTCGTTAAAGAACTTATAGTTCTAACATCTTTTTTATCCAATGACAAGGGATTTTCAAAAAAGTAACCAACTTATTTTCATATTATTTCATAACTGAAAAAAAAATGGTCCACTCATGAAGAAGTACAAAATTAATGAGTATTCATTGTTCCGACTACAATGGATTTCACACATTCAGGAAGGCGGAGCAACTACCAAAAACAGGGAAAACATACAAGAAATAATGTGTGACCAAGTATAGAAATATCAAATTGTTTTTTCTCCTTTTTTAATGCAAGCTGTACTTCCATAGTTCATATTCTACCTTTCTGCATTTTTCACTCTTTGTATTATCTCCACGATTTTAATTCAACCTCTACCGGGAAGTGAACTAATTGTTGCTACTTATGTGTATGTTGAAATTGTAATATTTTGTGATAGTCTCTATAGTTCAAAAGTGAATGGTCATGTACTAATTTTATTTATGTATTGAAATGAAATTTTATACCTGCGGTATTGTACATGAAGGAAACGTAAATAAAGATTTCATTATCACTAGATAGCAACACCAGCGAGTCTATTATATGGAGCCATGAAGTTGTTTTTTTTTTCTTGTTATATAAATATGCTAAAAACTAAATGGTGTAGACTGGCTCTACATCCACTGCAGCTGTACTTTCTAATTTATTTAATAAATTCCTGTTTTTGTTTTGTTTGCCGAGTAAAAATGAAGTAATGCATGTTGGAGATTACTCTCTCCGATATCGAGATATCACCCTGCTATCAACATGGAAAGTACTCCATTGAAAGATGTGAACCTATCAATTTGTTCTTCTTCAACAAGTAGAAATGTAACACTAAACTTGACTCGAAAGTTCCTACGTACTTGTCTGCTCCCTATTATACCAGAAATCAATGCACACTTGAAACATGTCAAAATCAGAGCAACAGAAGGACTAGAAAACAGGCTATGTTCCTTAAGTAGAAGTGTTCAGGCAAACTTGAAAAGGGTAGTTAGTGGTAGAAATAGAATGAAGTTTGATAACAAAGTAAGAAATACTGCAATTAATGTAGATGAATTTAAGAAACTTCCCTCAATACTGAGTCTACCCCTGGGAAATGTTACACAGGTAGAACAAGCGGCACGTGTCAATGAACCCACTATTCCTAAGTCCCCAGTAGCAGCTGTCGGTACTCCAAATAGCGGAATCAGAATAGACAATGCAAGTTCCAGAAGTCACAGAAAAAATAATCACGCGAAATCATAGATTATCCGTTGAAACTGGACATTGAACAAGGATACCAATAAACCTTAATACGTGTAACACCTGTAGAAATAAGTTAGTGGACGAGTATCATTATCTGTTTTAATGTAACTTTTTTTTCAAATGATCGAATAAAAATCATTAGACGATAAAAGGTAAGGGTAGATTTCCAGGAAGCACAAAACACCCCAAACACAGCAATAGAGCCATGCATCGCAAAGTAGGCCCACAACAAAAAAGAAGTAACGAAGAAATATTTTACGGGTTGCTTCAAAAATCTAACACCAATGATAAAAACATGTAAACAACAACATTAAATCTATACATAAATGAAACATTATTATGGAATTTCATTCACGAAATTTCTCATTCGAAAAAAAATGCAGTGTACAGACGATAGGTTTTAGTTGTACAACACCAATTATCTCAAAGATGTACAATTTTAAAATTGTACACTTTTCACATGCAGAGAGTATTCCACTCCCTAAAAATCACAGAGTTTACCTCCAAAAATATTCCCTCCAAAATGGATCCCATACAGGATGTAGATGGAATTATTGCAATTGTGTGTGTAATTATGATTATGTCGGCAATTAACCTGCAACATAGAGATCGTTTACGAGGTAGACAATGGGTTCGCCCTTGGATTGCACGTAGAGGACAATACGGAGCTTACCATGCACTAATGCAGGAACTGAGGCAGGAAGACCCAAGGTCGTACAAGAATTTTGTGAGAATGGATAAAGATACTTTTACTGAGCTGTTAGAATTGGTGACACCATTGATCAAGAAGAAAGATACCTTTATGAGGAATTCTATTTCTGCAGCTGAGCGACTAGCTTTGACTCTACGCTATCTTGCAACAGGTAAAAACAATATTCGTATTCTAAACTGATACCAGTGCATATCATTACAGTACAATAAAACATTTCCTTTTTATCTTCATTTTTATTGATATTTTGATACAGCGATTTGCAATTTACTATTATAAAGGAGATTACGAAACTTTGCTCTTTTTTCAGGTGACAGTTATGCAACACTACAATACTTGTACAGAGTTCCAGCGACAACTGTTTCTGAAATAATTCCTGAAACTTGCCAAGCAATATACAATGTTCTTAGAAATACCTATATCAAGGTAACGAATTTCAGTTGTTCATTTAAATGTTATTCTTTGCGTATTACATAATATATGAGTCTGATTAATTTTGATTTACAAGTTAGCGTAAGTAGCAGAATATAATTGCTGAGAACTTTCATTTGATTCATTCCCATGAACAGAAAGCAAACTAGAAATTTTTCTCATTCCTGTCGCCTGTGGTGACATATTGTCTGCAACCTGAGGTCTCCACATTTGGCGTTCTGTTGTCATGCTTGGTGTAGAACGGGCTTGCTCTTGTGCTTCAAAAATTACAGTTTGCAGCTTCAAACGAACATTATTCTTTAGAAAAGGATCTCTGATTTTCCGTAATTCATTCGTTTTTTAGATATTTTCCAAAAACTGTGTCTTCATCGTTTGTGTTAGTATCCTCTGTTCTTGATGTTCCCTGTGAAAACCTTGTTCTTATCTCAGACAGAACATTCACAGCCTCTGCCATAGCTGCTGCAGGTCCAGACTTATGCTTCTTTGGTTTTGGGATCTGGGTGTCTTCAGTGTCTCTCTCCTCAGCTTCCTCATCTCCAGTCTGTGAATCCTGAAATGTAATGTTTTTTTCTTTATTTTTAAAGGTACCAAACCCCAACCAAGAATGGCAGAGTGTTGCAAACCAGTTTGAAGAGAAATAGCGCTCAGTTTGCAACATATTCCATAATGTTATTGGCCTGTCAGACAAAAACTCTTTGTTAGAAAATAAATGATCACTACTTTTCTTGGTGTCAAGTGTTTTTTATTTTTTGTGGTTTATAGGTCATTAATGAACATAAGGTTAATAATTCAGTTTAAGATGGAACTGGTTGTATGTGTCACAGCTCTCAGAGATTTTTATTATATACAGGACATACAGCAAATTTATTTACTACCTACTTACTAAATGCCCCAACGCCTAGCGAGGAAGCTACAAGTACATGTACCAGTTTTATAAGGATATATATTCATTAGAAAAAGTTACGTTTAAAAACGCAGACCTCTCTAACCGTGTCCCTGTAGCAGTATATGTACGTATGTGGGCACACACACATACAAAGACAAAAAATATAGGAACACAGTGGGGCACCGCCTTTGAACGGTCAGTGGTAAACACTCCTGTGTTATTTATGCATATACATGTACTCTCATTTTTCATTTCAAAGTCTTTTGTATGCCTGTCAAGGCTAACACTGACAATGCTAATAGTGGCCTCCATTTTGGTTTACATATAATATAGCAACGTAATTTCTATGTGAAATTCGTTTCATTAGGTACATTTTACCTTTTGAAGGTCCTTTTTTCTCTGATCTGTTGAGTAACATAATGTCGATATCATAACATCTGAGTTTTATCAGCTTATTACTATTGCACAAAATAAACGTTTATAAGGAACCCTACATCATATCATTTCATTTGCTTTTCAAGAATCATGTATGTGTTTGAGGGCTCCATTAGCCTTATTTTTGCTTGGTGGTTAATTGGAAACAGTTAATACAAATGTAACTGAGGTGTGTCGTGCTGTTTTTGTTACTTTTATCATTAGACAAGCAAGTTATTTTGAAGTTATAAAACACTTTTGACATTTCTGAAAATTTGGGCATTTTTTTATGTACATACCAATTTCTTTCCATTTCTAGTCGTATCAAATATTTTATAATCCAGAATCAGTATAGGTATCAACTTCGCTTTTATATTTGTAGTAAATAATACATTTATTTAGTTGATTATTTCTTCTAATTCACGTAATTCAAAAGCAAAATGAACAACTTACATCTTCAGTGTTTAATTCTCCACTTAACTGGTTGCTTAGGAGAGTCGCCTTGGCCTGCAGGTCGCTGTGGACGACAAATTTTGATCTAAGAAGGGATATACCACAACTGTCGAATTGCTTGTTCTTTACAAAGGAGCGAAAGCTTCTTAGTGTTTCTGTCTTGTATCCATAACCATTAGCTTGTGATAGGCTTTTTCCATATGCTGTGGGTCGTTTCATGTTTCTGGTGACTCGCCATGACGTGGTAGACACCTACTTCTCGAACACTTGACAAGTAGAGTTCTTGAAACAATTCCAGAGTTTTGGGATAAAGTTTTGGAAATAGGTCCTTTAGGTTTAATGTGTAATTTTGTTTTATTTTCCGCTAAAACATTTTGTTGATCAGAAATTCATATCTATTCTGTTTAGTGTAGTACCATTATTTTACACCCATCTTATTTAGTGCAGTAGAACCCATTTTATTGGGTGTCTTAGTTTCAACACATTCGTCTGGGTTATTTTTGTGGATTTGATTTGTATATATAGTATTATGTATGTGGTATCCCATTGTCTCTTCTTAGAGTGCAGTGTACATTTGTATATGACATCGTGTGTTATTTTAAAAGCAGCATTTAAACTGAAGAGATATTAATAAACATTAAAAGCATTATTTTAGGTCACATGACGAAATTTTATTTTTTCCCCGGCGCAAATTTTGCACCTGTTCTGCTTGCAAGGGTCAGTAAAAATCGAATATCTACAAGAAAAATAAATGTTGAAAACAAGCGTATGGCATACAATTCCACTTCTCTTTAATTTGCAGCATAATGTTATGAAATTGTCGTAAGTCGAGAAATATATACTATAATGTACAATGCGCGACTACAATTGCACCCAAATACATACGCGAAAAATATATCACTATTCTATGAAAAAAGTAACTTTAAAACAAATTTACTGCGGCACTAAAATCTACATTTAATTTATAAAATTTTTAAAAATGTACATATAGAGCTAAACATCTTTTATTACTTTGTTCAAGGAGACATGTTATAGATATTTGATATTCGATAAGATACTTATTAAACGTCGATCATTAAACACAAAATCTATGGACCATATAAAATGGTACTCTATTATAAGATCTAGATTGAGATTTGAGATTGATTTGAGATTGAGATTAGAGATCGAAAAACTAGATATAAAGACTACACAAAACTAGACGTTAAATGCTCAAAGAAATAAATCATTTTTAAGACTTTTGGCCTGAATATAATATCATTTATCTCCACATCTTTCTTAAACGGCCTTTTAATATACATATGATATCAATGTAAACAATGTAATAGTTTTAAAATCCCCTGATTTTCAGGCGAATCATTATACATGTATATACATGTATGGAGCTTGGCTGCAGGTGTAATAACAGCGCATGAGCGCTAAAACACGTTTACTCTCCTGTTAAAACACTCCCTGAAAACAACATTTAGATACATGAGGATGTTGAGAACATGAAACTTGCCATGATGTAGACCTTACTTTCAGAAAATGTACACTTTAGTCTATATAATTCCTCAATATGTGATGAATTTAACGTTCTTTTTGAATGTAGGTTTTTTTGACTATCAAATACCTAAATATTGCAAAATCCAAACATCCACTGCAGTGATATGATTATGAGCATAAATTGTCATATTATTCCAGTGTATAATAAATTATTATTGTTTATCAAGGAAATTGCTGGGGCATTTATTTAATAACCAAATGCCTTTTACACACATATACAATTATGTATCAATTCTTGGAATATGATTTTTTTTTAAAGTATTTAAGGTGATCTCCCGTTGTTTTATGTACAGTATATAGATTTGTGTTTGCATACCATGAGTCTTGTAATTTTACAGTAGTTATTTGTCTCTTCTTGCAAATACCTTGACCTGAGATGTATTTGTACTTTTACACACCTCACAACACCTTCTAAACAGTATGTTCAACAAGACCCGCATAGATGTTAATAGCGCTTTGAAACATAATTGACAGTAAATTGATAGTTATATACACATGTCCATAATTATTAAATCAACCAATCAAATTAAATTACCATTACATGTGATTAAAATTGTGTTCAATTACATATTACTTTTTAGTTTCATGAGACAACGTAATTTATTGTAATGAATTAAAATTACATTTTCATTTACCCCAGGTATGCTTCAGATACAATTGTTTTCTGTCAAATCGTCAAAGAGTACACACGTCGCGCCCGGGTATCAAACTCGCGACATCTTTATTCAAAATACTGTGGTCAAATTACTGAGTTAACTTGGCAGACTTGCGAGTAACACTTGTAGCGATACATACCTCCGGCGAAACTCTAAATTGTTCGCTTGACTTAGCGGATACCCCAATACAACTTGTTAAAAACTGAGTATTATTAATGAAAGGCTTTCATCATATCCTGTGAAATATTCTGTCCATCATATCTACTTTGATGAGAAAAGTTGATGTTAAACTTCTGAATTTTAAGCTTCTTGATGAGAACATGCCATAAATGGCGCTTAAATATTATCAAACCAGCAAAAGTGTCTATATATAAACAAAATAACTCGTCAATGGCTTTTTCACATCAAAGTTTAATAATACCAGGGTTATTTATCATAACATTTAAGTTGATCGACAATTTAGAAGTAGGTTATAAACGTCTGGCAATGAATCAACCAATAAATGTGACTTCTTGCTGAAATATTAAGGGATATACCTGTTACACTTTAGTGTAATAAAACGTATGAATACAACAAAAGTATTGATACGCCATAATTAAAGCATGCAACGTTTATACTTCTTACTAATTTTATTTGTAAGTGTTTGGATATTTGAGTGCTCACTGGCATCGCAATGTACTGTATAATACTATAAAAAAATGTTTGAAATCAGTCAGTCTTATCCAGAATAAAGACTTTTTTTATTGTTTGTTCATATTAAGATTACGTTTTTGACACATTGTTATGCTATGAACCTTCTACAGTACTATAACTGGTCATTTGTACTTGAAATAGTTTTCACAAGAATGTAGTTTCTTGCAGAATTTAAAAAACTTTATTTTCTTCTTGGAATTTAGGACAGGTCAAGATATATTCAAGTTCGATGATGATATTAGTTATATGTTTTTAAGATGTATGCATACAACTGCACAAATACATTGTGGTAAACACTGGATGATATATGTTGGTCCAGTTATCACTGAATTTTAAAATTATTCCAAAGATATGAGTTTTAATGCAGTGTATTTATAGAGTTTATTTTTATAGTCCAATCGGCATATTTCATTTGAATAACCTTAGATGCTACGATGTTATAGAGAATATTTTCTTTCGCTGCAATTTAGATTTTCAACCTAATCCTAATATAGGTTAATTGTTCGACACGTAAAAAATATTACATTTTAGAATGCCAAGATGCTTCGCCTGATATATTTCTTTTATTATTGATGGCTCTGGGAGTGTTGGCAGCGAAATCAAGTATAGCAGCCACAACGTACGTACTATTTTGGTTATCTGAAATACTCTTTTACTACTAGTAAACTAACACATTAATGACGCGCCACAGAATACCCGTGTATTATTTTGTACTTGATTTTAACGTTGTTGCGTCTTTGTGTGTTTAAAGTAAAACTTCACATTAGCACTGCTATCAAAGACAATCAGTGCCACCTGTGTTGCTGACGGGCCTATATTGAAAGCGTCTACAAATTCTTGGATAAAATACAGGGATCGGTAGAAATTTTCGCTGCCAACACTCCCAGAGCCATCAATAATAAAAGCAATATCAGCAGGCGAAGTATCTTGGCATTCTAAAATGTAATATTTTTTACGTGTCGAACAATTAACCTTTATTATGATTAGGTTGCAAATCTAAATTGCAGCGAAAGAAAATATTCTCTATAACATCGTAGCATCTAAGGTTATTCAAATGAAATATGCCGATTGGACTATAAAAATAAACTCTATAAATACACTGCATTAAAACTCATATCTTTGGAATAATTTTAAAATTCAGTGATAACTGGACCAACATATATCATCCAGTGTTTACCACAATGTATTTGTGCAGTTGTATACATACATCTTAAGAAAACATATAACTAATATCATCATCGAACTTGAATATATCTTGACCTGTCCTAAATTCCAAGAAGAAAATAAAGTTTTTTTCAAATTCTGCAAGAAACTACATTCTTGTGAAAACTATTTCAAGTACAAATGACAAGTTATAGTACTGTAGAAGGTTCATAGCATAACAATGTGTCAAAAACGTAATCTTAATATGAACAAACAATAAGAAAAGTCTTTATTCTGGATAAGACTGATTTCAAACATTTTTTATAGTATTATACAGTACCTTGCGATGCCAGTGAGCACTCAAATATCCAAACACTTACAAATAAAATTAGTAAGAAGTATAAACGATGCATGCTTTAATTATGGCGTATCAATACTTTTGTTGTATTCATACGTTTTATTACACTAAAGTGTAACAGGTATATCCCTTAATATTTCAGCAAGAAGTCACATTTATTGGTTGATTCATTGCCAGACGTTTATAACCTACTTCTAAATTGTCGATCAACTTAAATGTTATGATAAATAACCCTGGTATTATTAAACTTTGATGTGAAAAAGCCATTGACGAGTTATTTTGTTTATATATAGACACTTTTGCTGGTTTAATAATATTTAAGCGCCATTTATGGCATGTTCTCATCGAGAAGCTTAAAATTCAGAGGTTTAACATCAACTTTTCTCATCAAAGTAGATATGATGGACAGAATATTTCACAGGATATGATGAAAGCCTTTCATTAATAATACTCAGTTTTTAACAAGTTGTATTGGGGTATCCGCTAAGTCAAGCGAACAATTTAGAGTTTCGCCGGAGGTATGTATCGCTACAAGTGTTACTCGCAAGTCTGCCAAGTTAACTCAGTAATTTGACCACAGTATTTTGAATAAAGATGTCGCGAGTTTGATACCCGGGCGCGACGTGTGTACTCTTTGACGATTTGACAGAAAACAATTGTATCTGAAGCATACCTGGGGTAAATGAAAATGTAATTGTAATTCATTACAATAAATTACGTTGTCTCATGAAACTAAAAAGTAATATGTAATTGAACACAATCTTAATCACATGTAATGGTAATTTAATTTGATTGGTTGATTTAATAATTATGGACATGTGTATATAACTATCAATTTACTGTCAATTATGTTTCAAAGCGCTATTAACATCTATGCGGGTCTTGTTGAACATACTGTTTAGAAGGTGTTGTGAGGTGTGTAAAAGTACAAATACATCTCAGGTCAAGGTATTTGCAAGAAGAGACAAATAACTACTGTAAAATTACAAGACTCATGGTATGCAAACACAAATCTATATACTGTACATAAAACAACGGGAGATCACCTTAAATACTTTAAAAAAAATCATATTCCAAGAATTGATACATAATAGTATATGTGTGTAAAAGGCATTTGGTTATTAAATAAATGCCCCAGCAATTTTCTTGATAAACAATAATAATTTATTATACACTGGAATAATATGACAATTTATGCTCATAATAATAACGCTGCAGTGGATGTTTGGATTTTGCAATATTTAGGTATTTGATAATCAGAAAAACCTACATTCAAAAAGAACGTTAAATTCATCACATATTGAGGAATTATATAGACTAAAGTGTACATTTTCTAAAAGTAAGGTCTACATCATGGCAAGTTTCATGTTCTCAACATCCTCATGTATCTAAATGTCGTTTTCAGGGGATGTTTTAACAGGAGAGTAAACGTGTTTTAGCGCTCATGCGCTGTTATTACACCTGCGGCCAAGCTCCATACATGTATCAATCAATCTCAAATCTCAATCTAGATCTATAATAAAGTACCATTTTATATAGTCCATAGATTTTGTGTTTAATGATCGACGTTTAATAAGTATCTATAACATGTCTCCCTGAACAAAGTAATAAAAGATGTTTAGCTCTATGTACATTTTTAAGATTTTTATAAATTAAATGTAGATTTTAGTGCCGCAGTAAATTTGTTTTAAAGTTACTTTTTTCATAGAATAGTGATATATTTTTCGAGTATGTATTTGGGT
Source organism: Mercenaria mercenaria (assembly GCF_021730395.1). NCBI lineage: Eukaryota > Metazoa > Mollusca > Bivalvia > Venerida > Veneridae > Mercenaria > Mercenaria mercenaria. The sequence continues at coordinate 44,848 of NW_026462375.1, read as the reverse complement.
GCAATTGTAGTCGCGCATTGTACATTATAGTATATATTTCTCGACTTACGACAATTCATACTGAAGAATTGGGCAAAAATCGATTCTATTATCTTTCCTTGTTTATTGACATCAACGCTATACCTTGTTGTCTCCCTTCGACCGTCTAGCTAAATATCGATCACTATCGGATATTTTTTAGATGGTTATGGTTCGGCTATCTCCGCTTAAAACAAGGATTATAGATTAGAGATCTCCTGTAAAAACGTAGTGGGAAGGGTGATTTATTTTACACCAATTTTAAGTACCGGTAAAACAACAACAGCAAATATAGTCATCAACTTGGTTTAATTCTGTTTTTCAATAATGTAAAATACGGAACGGAAAAAAGAAGACACCACGTTATTTATTCTTTTATTTTGCATAGTCAAAGAGCTATAAAAAAGTGTTTTATACTTCTTTGGCATAGTATATGAAAATATGATCAACACTATATTATCTTCTTTATATTTTACAGAAAGTGAGACATAAAAACAAATATAAATACACAAAATCATGTATATTAGGCGAGCATAACATACATGTACATGAAACTACTATTATCTTACAAAATAGAAAGCAGGTAAAAAAAATTTGTTTTAAAAGTGCTTACAAACTTGACAATTTCATTTTCAGTTATTATAAATGGATGTGAAATGCGTTTTTTATTATTATTATTAATCATATTTAACTTGTTAAAATTAATTTTGCTTTGTAATGAACATTTGAAAAACATATTGTCACACACTGATGAAAAATGAACAGAAAAACAAACTAGCAAACATACTTGACAATGTAAAAGGTATCTTTTTATGACACCAGAGCCTGTTAATTGGAAGTGTGACCTATTTGCCCCCGAGCCAGTCATTGTGTAATAAAGTAGGTGCGAATTATGACTTCTCAAGGTTTCTCAAAAGGGACTGACTGACTGATTTAATAAATGTCAGATTTTTAAAATAAAAAGTGGAAAACCTAAGAATAAAACAAGCACACCATAGAAAAAAGTCTTTTAGAAAAGATTTAGGATAAAGTGACACGATGTAGTGTAAAGGTTATTCATAATAACTATCACGAATATTTTTACTATATGAACAGGGGGTTACAGATTTTTCATATCTTTTAGCGCGTGCTATACCTTCTTGAGATTAGCTGTGCGTACATTCAGTTCAATTCAATTTCTATTTATTGCATAAATACAATGCCTACAGCAAGTGAAAGCATTATATAATATGGAGCAGAGAAAGTACATAATAATTTTCAGGAGAGACAATAAACCAAAGAGCTATAAAAAATTAAAAATGTATTTTATACTTCTTTGAATAAACTAATAAATTAATAAACGACAATTTTTCACAATGTTGTCACAAATCTTCTATACTATAATATTTTCACTCTTAGGCGAACTTTTAACACGTGTTCTATATATCTATACTTTAATATCGAACAATTAAAAATACAAGTAAATACTCAATCACTGTCCCATTATCTTATGTATCTAACAACATTTGTACTTGAAAATGAAACAAAATATTTATTGTGTATTTAAGTCTCGTTCATTAAACATGTTACAATTTTCAAAATGCTCTTACGCAGTCACCGAGAAGATTATTATCTGTGTAATAAAAAGACCTGATCGTCCCTAATCCCCTAATAAAAAGGTGTTGATAAGCAATAAACTTGCAAAAAAATGTTAATTGGTAATAAACAACTATCGAAAAGCGCTTTAATATGTCTGTTTCAGAGGCTCCGAAAACAATTTACTCAAATGTTGCATTATATAAATTCTTTATAACATATTTATGGTTAAAACTTAAACTAAGGGGTATAAGTATAATTAAACGAATCTTTAAAATACGAGACGGTGGTTTAGAAAGAAATATATATAGTTGCAACGTGCATCATGTCTTTCTTTTTTTTTTTTTATTAACATGATACGTCAGCATGTTTCCCTGTAACATTTCTTTTGCGGTAAGCTTGTAATTCCCAAAAACTATGGTTCGCCTTAATATAACTGAAATTATTCCCGCACTATTATTATCACTTAATACTATGTTGCAATAATAATATTTTCTGTATCATCGGCAGCTAAACTTCGGGCGGGTTCGTGCGCTTCCGCACGCGTCCGGAAATACCACGGACACGGCAAATAAAGAAATAATAAAAAAATCACCAACTTTTAAACGTCTAGGGAAGCAAGAAGACATTAAAATAATTTCAAAATAAAAACATAGATAAAAATTTTATTGTCTGTAGAATACTTCAATAGGATAATAAATATTTAGGTATTTGATAATCAAAAAAACCTACATTCAAAAAGAACGTTAAATTCATCACATATTGAGGAATTATATAGACTAAAGTGTACATTTTCTGAAAGTAAGGTCTACATCTTGGCAAGTTTCATGTTCTCAACATCCTCATGTATCTAAATGTCGTTTTCAGGGGGTATTTTAACAGGAGAGTAAACGTGTTTTAGCGCTCATGCGCTGTTATTACACCTGCGGCCAAGCTCCATACATGTATATACATGTATAATGATTCGCCTGAAAATCAGGGGATTTTAAAACTATTACATTGTTTACATTGATATCATATGTATATTAAAAGGCCGTTTAAGAAAGATGTGGAGATAAATGATATTATAATCAGGCCAAAAGTCTTAAAAATGATTTATTTCTTTGAGCATTTAATGTCTAGTTTTGTGTAGTCTTTATATCTAGTTTTTCGATCTCTAATCTCAATCTCAAATCAATCTCAAATCTCAATCTAGATCTTATAATAAAGTATCATTTTATATAGTCCATAGATTTTGTGTTTAATGATCGACGTTTAATAAGTATCTTATCGAATATCAAATATCTATAACATGTCTCCCTGAACAAAGTAATAAAAGATGTTTAGCTCTATGTACATTTTTAAGATTTTTATAAATTAAATGTAGATTTTAGTGCCGCAGTAAATTTGTTTTAAAGTTACTTTTTTCATAGAATAGTGATATATTTTTCGAGTATGTATCTGGGTGCAATTGTAGTCGCGCATTGTACATTATAGTATATATTTCTCGACTTACGACAAGTCAGTCATAACATTATGCTGCAAATTAAAGAGAAGTGGAATTGTATGCCATACGCTTGTTTTCAGCATTTATTTTTCTTGTAGATATTCGATTTTTACTGACCCTTGCAAGCAGAACAGGTGCAAAATTTGCGCCGGGGAAAAAATAAAATTTCGTCATGTGACCTAAAATAATGCTTTTAATGTTTATTAATATCTCTTCAGTTTAAATAAATATACTGCTTTTAAAATAACACACGATGTCATATACAAATGTACACTGCACTCTAAGAAGGGTAAAAAGAGACAATGTGATACCACATACATAATACTATATATACAAATCAAATCCACAAAAATAACCCAGACGAATGTGTTGAAACTAAGAGACCCAATTAAATGGGTTCAACTGCACTAAATAAGATGGGTGTAAAATAATGGTACTACACTAAACAGAATAGATATGAATTTCTGATCAACAAAATGTTTTAGCGGAAAATAAAACAAAATTACACATTAAACCTAAAGGACCTATTTCCAAAACTTTATCCCAAAACTCTGGAATTGTTTCAAGAACTCCACTTGTCAAGTGTTCGAGAAGTAGGTGTCTACCACGTCATTGCGAGTCACCAGAAACATGAAACGACCCACAGCATATGGAAAAAGCCTATCACAAGCTAATGGTTATGGATACAAGACAGAAACACTAAGAAGCTTTTGCTCCTTTGTAAAGAACATGCGATTCGACAGTTGTGGTATATCCCTTCTTAGATCAAAATTTGTCGTCCACAGCGACCTGCAGGCCAAGGCGACTCTCCTAAGCAACTAGTTAAGTGGAGAATTAAACACTGAAGATGCAAGTTGTTCATTTTGCTTTTGAATTACGTGAATTAGAGGGGGAATAATCAACTAAATAAATGTATTATTTACTACAAATATAAAAGCGAAGTTGATACCTATACTGATTCTGGATTATAAAATATTTGATACGACTAGAAATGGAAAGAAATTGGTATGTACATAAAAAAATGCCCAAATTTTCAGAAATGTCAAAAGTGTTTTATAACTTCAAAATAACTTGCTTGTCTAATGTCAAAAGTAACAAAAACAGCACGACACACCTCATTTACATTTGTATCAACTGTTTCCAATTAAACACCAGGCAAAAATAAGGCTAATGGAGCCCTCAAACACATAAATGATTCTTGAAAAGCAAATGAAATTATATGATGTAGGGTTCCTTATAAACGTTTATTTTGTGCAATATTAATAGGCTGATAAAACTCAGATGTTATGATATCGACATTATGTTACTCAACAGATCAGAGAAAAAAGGACCTTTAAAAGGTAAAATATACCTAATGAAACGAATTTCACATAGAAATTACGTTGCTATATTATATGTAAACCAAAATGGAGGCCACTATTAGCATTGTCAGTGTTAGCCTTGACAGGCATACAAAAGACTTTGAAATGAAAAATGAGAGTACATGTATATGCATAAATAACACAGGAGTGTTTACCACTGACCGTTCAAAGGCGGTGCCCCACTGTGTTCCTATATTTTTTGTCTTTGTATGTGTGTGTGCCCACATACGTACATATACTGCTACAGGGACACGGTTAGACTCAATCTGACTAAAGTGCATCTCCAGTTACGCTACGCTTAGGATCTGAAGACGTGATGTTGATAGCCTCGTTCTGACTACGCTTCCGCTAGCCAATCAGAGCCTTACTTACAACATTTTATATGTGAAAGTGGAAGTTTAAAAAAATCTGTATTTAGCCTGGGTTTTTCATCTTTACAATTCTTATGACGACCACATCGCGACTACGCCCTCGTGTTTTGAGAAATCATATGTCATGGTACGGACTTGGTCACGTAAGGTGTAAGACAGCCGGTTAGCTCAGTCGGTAGGGCACTCGCCCTGTAAGCAAGAGGTCCCGGGTTCGAACCCCGGACTGACTGCACATTTTTCTCACCCTTTGACATTCGACGCTATTTTGATGGTTCAGCTAAATGCCTGTTGAAACAAGTTGTCTGATTGGTTCAAATAAAAATAAATTTGCGAAAATAAAAATAGCAATATCGGAAATCCAAAATATACAGAAGACGTATGTGAATGGGTCATTCTCAGATCTTCGTTTAGAAGATAAAGTACTTTTAAATTAGTCAGATTGACAAAAGACTTAGAGATGAAGAATGAGAGTACATGTATATGCATAAATAACACAGGAGTGTTTGCCAATGACCGTTCCAAGGCGGTGCCCCACTGTGTTCCTATATCTTTTGTCTTTGCATTTGTGTGTGCCCGCATCCGTGCATATACTGCTAAAAAGCCACGGTTAGAGAGGTCTGCGTTTTTTTAAACGTGACTTTTCCTAGTGAATAATTATCCTTATAAAATTGGTACAGGTACTTGTAGCTTCCTCGTTAGGCGTTGGGGCAGTTAATAGGTAGGTGTTTTTTTTTTTTGATGAATTTGCTATATGTCCTGTATATAATATAATCTTCTAAGAGCTGTCACACATACCGCCAGGCCTATTTTAAAAATGAATTATGAACCTTATGTTCATAAATGAACTATAAACCACAAAACAAGAAAAGTAGGGATCATTTATTTTCTAAGAAAGAGTTTTTGTCTGACAGGTCAACAGTATGGAATATCTTGCACACTGTGTGTTAAAATGTAAGTATGACAACATGTGTAAAATAAGTTTGTTCACATCTCTATATATGAAAATAAATCGCCTGGATATTGCTATCCGAATGTGAGGCATGAAATAAATACAGAAACAGGCTTACATAAAACATGAAAATGCCACTTTTACTTGGAAACATTTAGGATTTTCTTTCTTTCCGCCATTATCTATTGCTTACCTATTTAGCATGTTTACCTTGTTAGATCTAATAGGTCTAGTCAGCCCAGTGTCAGTATAATGTGACTGAATAGTATCATGTCATGTGTCTAGGGCATGGTATTCCAGTGATAGAACAAGTCAAATGGTTTATCGCGGCCAGAAATTTGTACAAACCGGACAAAAGTTGCGAAATTGTCATTTGTGCAGGAATGAAGCGTTTACCATAATGTCCAGTACTGGACAGGTATAGTGACCATGCACGGACACAGCCAATTTTCTCAGAGGGGTCCGATCCCCTGCCTCCACCCCCCACCCGCCCTGGAAATTTTGCAATTTGGCACTTCATTTTTTGCATTCTGGGACAGTTTTATGGACTAACCTGTTAAATTTGCGAAAATGATAAAATCAAGCTTTCTTGAAGGTAAAATTCTTAGTTTCTTTTAGATAAATAATATGAATTATGTCGGGGTCGTATGTAGCAGCAGCCGCATATACTTTGCATGCAGTCCTAATGTTGCCTTTTGCGAAAAACATTTTCTTTCCTTCTTATCTTCTTTCCTTTTTTAAAGATTTTCCAGAGGGGGTCCGGACCCCCGGTCCCCACCCCCCATCTGGATAAAATGTCCTGGGGGGCAAATGTCCCACCAAAATATATATTGTCGAACTTTCCGTTCAGATGTATAATAATAGATCAGACATTGGTGACATAAATAAATTTAACTGATTAAGGCACACCATTGATTTGTATAAAACGATACAATACACAAGTTTCAATCTGATCTATTATTATACATCTGAACGGAAAGTCCGACAAGCTCCTGGTCTAGGTATCTTTACATCTAAGCTAGCTATAAACCTGGGCGTTATGCATGATTTCCACTGAGCAAACTATTAGAAAATTGTATATCACTTGTAAAGTGAAGGTGGTCGATACAATACACAAGTTTCAATCTGATCTATTATTATACATCTGAACGGAAAGTTCGACAAGCTCCTGGTCTAGGTATCTTTACATCTAAGCTAGCTATAAACCTGGGCGTTATGAATGATTTCCACTGAGCAAACTATTAGAAAATTGTATATCACTTGTAAAGTGAAGATGGTCGATACAATACACAAGTCTCAATCATATCTATTATTATACATCTGAACGGAAAGTTCGACAAGCTCCTGGTCTAGGTATCTTTACATCTAAGCTAGCTATAAACCTGGGCGTTATGCATGATTTCCACTGAGCAAACTATTAGAAAATTGTATATCACTTGTAAAGTGAAGGTGGATACAGCTAGGTGACCTCTTCATCTATAAGTCTGTATCTATATACCCTCATGAGATTAAATGATTTAAGATTCAAATTTCAATTGGTTTCACCAATGGTGTTGAAGTAACTACTGACCTCATCTCCAGTAGAATATTGACATACATATGTATACAAAACTCGAAGTAAGCTCTTCTTCCTCCAGCATGCGAGGCAACCGAACAAACATATCAGTATCCTAAAAGTTACCAACACACCAAATATGAAACGTATAATCAACGCACCACCGTCCTCAATCAGTCCAAAATTAAAATTTATGATTACATGAAGTTATAGAGCCAGATTTTATTTGTTTTAAAGAAACCTGGCTTAAACATACCTCTAGCGCATTTCATGATAGTGTTTATAGTCATGATAGAACAAACAGTCAGGTCATTATGTTCAATCCCTTATGTTTGGATATGTTTGGATTGCATATAGATGGATTTTCAAGATAAGGGTAGTCACACAAGAAGTGAAAGTTTGGAAATGCTGATGAAAACATGTTATCCAATGTCATTTTATATAGGAAATAATAGCGGACACGATTAGTAGTCCGTTTAATCTACGATGTAAAAATCCGCACTTCGTAAAGCTAAACCTTGCTGAAATTCAGGTAAAACTGCATTTTTCTGATTAGAGTTTTATAATACACAAGATTCTGGGAACAGGTTTTGCATATTTAAGGCAAAGCTGACATTTTCCCGGAAAGTGAGCTAAATATTGATTTTTAAAGTGGTTCCCACAATTTAGTTTCTCATCAGATGCATTATTTAACCTTTAGCCTTCTGGCGGCAAGTGATTTGTCTTTGCGACCAGTGCAGACAAAGATCTAGTCAGTAAATTTTCAGTGAATACCCTTTCGAATAATAAATAGTACTGTCCAAATTGAATGATGGACCATTCCATTTTAGAAACTTAGTAGAGTAAGGGTTAAGAAATGAATGACTGAAACGGATGCATTTTCGAGTTCCTGTACTTATTTAGGGTCATCTGATGCTTCAAGTGATAGTCCGGATAAAACTGATAAATTATCATTTTCACTAACAATATAAATCGGGAGTTGCAGACAGCCTGACCTATAATTAACTGTTTACTATATGCATTATCCACTGAAGGTCAAACCATGTTTTACCCAGAATGTTGTTCACAGTAGGCTGATAGATCATTTCAATTAGGCAGACTATTGGAATTTAAAGCAATTATTGCCAGAAATTAACCAAAGCAAAATTCTGTAAATTCAAACGTGGACAATGTTTTTCACATATTATTTGTAACCTGATAAAGAGATCGTTATGTGAACATTGTATTCGAAACTTGTGAATAGTGAACATAACATTTTGTTTTATGCTGTGATATATATGTTTCATTTGTATTAACTTTCTTGAAATTCTAATTATTAAGATTTATTAACTGTTGAGTTCTAGTGATAGTTATATTTTTGTAGTTACTTAGATGTCAAGTCACTTTCAAAGTGTTTTACTGAAAAATAATCATAGCTTACTAGTATACTGCTTATATTACCTACAAGTTACGATCGTTATTTGTTCAAAGATAATCTATAGATTGCCCTGGTGGTAGCCAGAAAGTAAATTTTCTGTGCAATATAAGGTCACGGTTAATCAGGTACCAAGGGATACAGTGTCATAAGATGATTTGGACAATTGTGTACAATGTGGCAGCTGTACACAGTATTGCAAACGAAGGAATAATCTCAGAAGCAAGATATTTTAACAGAAAAAAGAAAAGTTTAGACATAAAATACTTCCTGGATGTTAATCATCACATATCAATATATCATGATACTGTCACAAAAATACTTCTTTCAAACTGTTAATACAATGTTTTACATTTTTCATCAACATCAAAAAGAAACAATAAAATAAATTATTTGAATTTATTTCAAAAAGGAAAGGATAAAAGACTGATTTTCAAAGACATGAAAATAAGAAAACAGTCGAGTCAGTTATATATATGCAGTGTACAAAAATACCCAGAAAGTTCTCTAATATCTCTGTTTCTGATCCTATTTTGTTTAAAGTCAAAAAATTGATAAATGTAAGAACGTATTGAATGTGAATATTTAAATTACAGATTTCAGAACATGAGCTTTATTATTTAGTATTTCTTAGGCAACGTCACAACCACGAAAGAGGTCCAACGTCATTATGACGCTCAGTACAACTCGCATGCGCGGATCCAGTCAATTTTCTGAGGGGCTGGGGGTTGGGGTGGGGAAACGGGGTGTGGGGAGGTGTCCGACCGAACCCATACTATGAGAAGCAGGTGTCTTTATATACTAAATAACTTGATGTGATTTTTGTGGATGTTAGCCGTTTACAAGTACAGGGTTGCCAATAAGTTTTTGTTAAACGGCCTAATATAGAAAAGCAGCCGACCAGCTAGCGGGGTCCGGTGCACCCCCCCCCCCGTACTGAAAAAATTTTGAAATTCAGCGCTTCATTTGCTGCATTCTGGTGCATTTTAGGAGCATTTAAGATTACATTTTCCACTGCAATTTTATATACAATATACCCCTAATTTTCACATTTTTATGAGCTCACATGCTAAACGATAAAATTTTAAGTTTTCTTAAAGGTAAAATTCTTTGTTTCTTTGAGATAATTAACATAAAGATGAATTTACCTTGGGGTCGTATATAGTAGCAGCCACATACACTTTGAATGCGGTTTTAATATTGTCTTTTCGAAAACCATTTTTCTTTCCTTCTTCTCTTCTTTCCTTTTTTTAGGATTTTCCAGGGAGGGAGTCCAGACCCCCACCCCCTTCCCTCTGGATCCGCGCATGACTCGTGATTACCAGCAATGGTTGACTATTTCTCGCATTTTCTACTTCTTCCTAAGAACAAATAAAAATTGATTACATAACATTCCCATGATGTTGATGAAATGGACGGGTGCACTGAAATATGATCCATATGAAGGAGTTCTTTGCTTTTTGAAACGTGACTGAACGTTAAATTGTCTTCTGACGTCTGAGCCGTGAGTCGTCAGTGATACTCTCACAGCCACGTTTAAACCTCCCATAATACCGATAAAAAGTTGTTTCCTTCAGGACAGAGACCACCAGTTCAAAAAAGTACAGGAAACTTACTGGGAATGAGAATAAGGTAATGTTTGTCCGTTCTGATTGGTCAGTCAAGTAAACAAACCCAAGAAGTGATTTTTTTTTCAAAAATGTTTACTGCATTTGCTGTATTTTGATATACATTTTGAAAAAAAAAAGTTACATTTTATGTGAATTGAAAAATAAAAGTTTTATCAAACGAACTTGCTATACCAACGATGTAAACACGTGGTCAACTCATTCAGACGAAAATTTCTTTTAAAATAAACTATTCCTACTTTTTCGTCCGATAGTTTGAAGGAACTAAAACAGTTCTTGAAAAAAAAATGTGATTAGATATACAGGTTTCGGTTTACTGAAGGCCGTACACGCCATAATGTTATCATGAAAGTCCATGGGAAAACAACTGGTGTTCACTAACCATCAGGTAATTGTCCCTTAACCCTTATGTAGCATGGTATCTGTCTCTTTCCTTTACTTTTGATCCAGAATACAATTGTATCGCAAATATTTATTCAACACTGATTTTCAGGCGGTTACCAACACAGTATGCCTTGCAAACACTTTAATGATGTCACAATTCTAACATGGCTCGAATTGGTTTCCAGTTAAACAAAGAAGAAAATCAAACGCACTATATCCTGCGATAAACAATGGTTGACGCACGGACCGGTAAGAGAGCATTATGACGTCAATTTTGACGTCATGTAGCCGCCTGAGGTCCGATACATTACTCCTCGCGTAAATGAATTCCAGCATAATATTTATTGCAATATATCAACGTGCATGTCAGAATGAAAACAATCAAGGCCTTCTTGTGATTTATCGTCTAATTTACCACGGTTCATCGTTCAGATACTTCAGTATTTAACCACTCGGGCTAACGCCCTCGTGGTTCAATTCCTACGCATCTCAACTCTGAACCGTGGTAAATTAGACGATAAACAACGCGAAGGCCTTGATTACTTGTTAATTATATTTTGACGTTATTGGTGTAATACTTACAATTCACGTAAATAATTACCCGACTGACGAAAATTTAGCTTTAAAAATACTTATGTGGCAAGTAATGTTTTAGCGAACGCAGAGTAGGAAAAGACACCACGTTACATTACTTTGCCATGTGAATGAGCATTTAATTGACCAAATGTCCGATCGCTCCGCCTCTTAGATCACGTTAACCTCCAAAAATGACGGATACGAAACTGCTTTGCTAATGAGTCGTATATGTATATGTTACAGTGACTGTGAAACGTTTTCGGGATGGAAATGACACTATTGAAGTTAAAGAGACTGCGGATATTCGACTTTTTAATTAGGTGGTTTAAAGTAAAAATGTTTCGCTAAGGTAAGAATTGTAGTTTTATTTCCTCTCGTATGTTTCTCAAATTCTATACCGTATTTCGTATGTTCTCAAATTCTAAAACTGTATTTCAACTATACTTCAAAGTCTGTTGATGTTAAAAAGAAAGTGTTTTTATTTATTTACTTTTTTTTACTGTAACCAGCTCGATTGTTTGCATATTTTCTTTTTAATTCTTAATAACATTAATTTCTTCATCTTAACTTATGTTAATTCATTCGGTTAACAAACGGTTTCTCTTTTGTGACTATTAAACTGCAATTTACGACTTCCAAGGTAATTCTGGCATAACAATTTATTTTTAATGAACTTGGTCAGGTTTATTTTTAGGGGCTGGGTATTTCAGCAGGATTCACACGGGTCCTTTTCCCAGTTTGGGGATTCTGTGCGATTTCATTATCAAGCCTATTCTTTTTAAATACTTCAACATTTTCGATCCTTCATCTACGAGGGTTGATCTAAAAGTAATGTCACTGCGTCCACGGTGCGATTATTCACCTGAGTATAATAATAAAGAATTTACCAAAATGTACAAAAATTCAATTCTGATATGGCAACATATTTATTTCCGGCGTTTTTTCGTTTAAAATGCACTTGACTTCAAAAAATACCACTGACGCTATGTCGCCGTACGCTAAAATATTACTGGTTCATTAATAAAACTGTCAAAGGCAGCCACTGATCTTTATCAAAATAACACGCTTAATCATGTGCTTTTTTTACAACGTGACATCACGTATCTCCGCCGTTTGCTGTTGAAATTTTAATGACGCCATCGCTCGTTGAAAATATCTATGCAGTGTTAACGCTTGTTCATGCTGAGAGCAAATAATTATTATGTCGATTTCTGACAAAACACCGCAGCGCGCTGTTCTGCGTTTTTGCTTTAAATTAGGAAAATCACCGTTAGAAGTCATGCAGACGATAAATAACACACATATAGACCAAAAACAGTGAACAGGAGACTAGTGTACAGCTGGTATGAGCGTTTCAGGGACGGCGATCAGTCACTAGAGGATCGCCAGATAACCGGAAGACCTGTGATTTTTTGCACTTTTTCCTCATCTGAAAGATAAACTCCGAGGGGTCCATTTTCAAGACCTTGATCATTTGAAAATGTTCATGTCTTTCAAAGAACTGGTATGTTGCTGCTTTCCTAAAATGGGTGAACAGACATGAGCGCTGTATAAAAAATCAAGGACGATACTTTGAAAAGGGATGAATATTGACAGCAGTCAGTAAGAAACGTCTTCTCGGACGTCAAAAACGTCAGTGGCGTGCGGCGATCGTTGCACGTATGCCTTCTGTATATATCGATATCGTTAAAACTATGCATAATATCTTATCGTTATTTTTTGACAATATTGCAATTAGATAAAGGTACTTCGGTAAGCAATTTTGTTTATTTCCTTTCATTTTACACGATTTTACAGCTACATTGACATTACTTTTGGATCAACCCTTGTATATTTGAAAATCTGTGTAGTATTTATTACAATTATTAATAATCATTTTAAAATGAAACGCGCGCCTATATAGCTTATTTTTTTCTTGCATTGGTAGAACAATTAAGATTTTTTGAGAATAAAGCACCACTACATTTCCGGCGAAATAAAAATGTTGCAGGTCCATTCAGTTCTATTCATATTGCCTTATGACGCTTCTTTTTGAACAATACTTGTTCATTCACTAAATTAGTATGTGTATACCTTAGTTTGTTTGGAATTAAATGATCATTAGTTTCAGCTGTGTTTAAAACATGTATTTTGTAACTTATAATCCACGCTAAATTATTTATGCCTTGAAAATACCACGCTAAATTATTTATGCCTTGAAAATGATGCTACATTTCCGGTAACTTTTATGTTTGATAAAGGGTTCTTATTAATTATGGAAGACACAGGTTTGCATGTCTCTCGAGGCTTCTTATGACTGAGGGAAAAAATAACTTGCGCAACTCCAGCCTCACTTCAACATATTAGCTACAAAATATAGTTTTAACTACATTTCGGTGACAGATGCTTACTTACCTATTAATCTCGACAATAAGCTTGTCGAAGGAAAATGGCGGCGATAAGCGGTAAAAACGTATTTGTTAAAAAATCGATATCTGATAAGTTTGATTGACAGGCGTCGACTGGTCAATTATTAGTTTATTACTTGTCCAAAAATGATAAAATTTCAACATAATTTACTAAACATGGAGAGAGTGGGTATGGAAACTAAAAGATATCATCAAGAAAAACATTATAAAGAAATATATAGGAAGAGCGTTTCATGTTGGGATGGGGGTAAGTGAAATATGTCCAAAAGTAGTTGTTCTCCTTGCAGCAACGAGAAATTTAATAACAGGCTGACGCCTTTTTTCATTATGTTCTATTTCAAGATATTTGGTATCTTTTGTTGCACCTTCGAAGCAAAAAAGTAAAGATCTAAATATGCTAATATACAGAATTTTATTCACTATTAATAATATTATTATTATGTTATTATTATTATTGGGCAATGGGTAGGGGTCGGGCAATCAATATGAATACTATTTAAAAAAGGAGACTATAATTTATCTTTCAAAATAGGACATGATTCCAAAAGGTTGCTCTCCTTTTTTTCGTAGTTTTAAATACATTGTGACTGGAAACAGAAGTATTTGTAATTCTTTAATCCTGAGAAAAAAACACGATCGCAAATTCTATAAATCATTGACAGTAATAATCACTTTGTACGATTATCAATTTCGATTTTTTCTTGTCCAAGAATGGTAATGTGTATTCCCCGGAAAACCCGGGAATTTTACGGAAATCACAAAAAGGTCAGAAAGTAGTCATTTTAAAAGGCGACGGGGAATATATTTGTTTAATCCGTAAAAGAAAAACAGGAAACCAGATATCGCTGGAGAAGTCTGGAGTAACAATTGATAGAAATGTGTCACAAGTGACGAAGTATCATGAAAGTGATACATGTAGTACAAAATTTGACAGTGTTTTTGACGACATTGTCTTAGATTCTAACACGCGACCAAAAAAGTAAATTAGGAAATCCAAGTACTTAGACGATTATGTGTCATAGATAGCATTTATAACATTTGTCATTAGACAACAAATGTTAGAATATGCTTAGCCTTATATATTTGCTGTGAAAATGTGTATTTGTTGAGTAACTTGATACAATAACAAACCCATTTTTTTAAGATAAACTTGTTTTGAGTGGTGATAAAACAGAGACAGATTAATTTGCCTAATTATCCTAGTTCGAGTTGGTATCTTGTTACCAAGAAATAATGAGACACCAGTTAATCTGTTATTTTAAGAATCCTGGTATGTTTACAGTAATTGCTAGAGCCCTCTACAGACGGTAGGTTTTTGTTGTACAACACCAATTAAATTTAAGATGTACAGCCAAATATTATCGTGTGTACGATGCTATTCCTTGATTTCGTAAATCTTAAGTCTTGACTTACAGATTAGGACATGCTCTATTTCATAAGTTTTGCCTTACGTATCACCCACGTTGACAAGCAACAAATTGGTAAATAATTAGCTGATAATGGATCTAGTGAATGAAATTCCAGAGATAATTGCCCAAAATATAAACACAAAGCTGAAACAAATGGCCTGGAAAAAGGATGATATCGAAAAGCTTATTGAATTATACCATTCCCAAACAGATTTATGGGATATAGAAAACCCAAACTATTCAAAAAAGGATTACAGATTGAGGAGTTTGGAATTATTAAAAGAAAATTTGGATAATCAATACACAGGTGAATATTTTTACTTTTTTATTAATGGTTACATTTTCTCAGTACCTGATACACTATGTTCATTTAGCAAAATTATTTAATTAAACTATCACTAAAATAATACGTTTGTTTATAGATTTTTAGCTCATAGAAAATAAAATAATTTTAAACAGATTCATTTTTAAGAGAATGTCATAATTCTTGCAAATACATTTAACTCATATGACACACTGTTTGTCAATTGATATTTTTTGTGCTGTCAATGTATAACCAAATTCAAAGGTTATTCTGTTAACTGTATCTTTTTTTCATATATTTCAGTGGAAAAATCAATACTAAAATCAAACATCTTCGATCTTACTATGCTAAAGAATTGTCAAAAGTTCGAAAATCTACAAAGAGTGGATCTGGCACGGATGATGTCTTCAAAAGCAAATGGCCATACTTTGCCAGCCTGGATGCCTTTCTGAATGCACAGATTACTCCACGACAGTCGACTAGCAATTTGGTATGGAATATATCTCTTTATGCCAACTCCCACTGCCACGGTACTTGTCCATTAGTATTAAAATATTCACAATATTCATCTCTGACATTACGTGCATTGTCTGCATTTCTGTTTCCCGCCTGCTGTTCAATGTCAAAGACTGAATCTCGTCGTTGCTCATTTCTCCACTCACCAGGCCTGTCATTATCATCAAAACTTCCAGCAGGAGTATATATATTTCTTGACTTTGCTCGTAAAAAATTGTGTAATGCACAAATTTCAAGCACGATAAGAGATGCCTTGTCCGGTTCAAGAGCTATAGGCCTTTGAAATACTCCAAATCTGCTTGTTAAAATTCCAAAGGCATTTTCAGAGATTCTTCTGGCTCTGGATAATCTGTAGTTAAAGATCCGTTTGTCCATGTCAAGTTGTCTGTTGGGATAGGGTTTTAAAAGATATGGTTTCAAAGGAAAAGCATCACCACCAACAATTACATATGGCACACGAGAATCTCTTCCAGGCAGGAGTCTAGGGGGCGGAACTCCAATCTGGTTTGTTTCAAAATTTTGTATAATTTTGACTTGTTAAATACTCCGCTGTCAATGGATCGGCCGTTGCATCCAACATCAACATAAACAAAATTATAATCTGCATCAACTATAGTCAATAAAATGATGCTGAAAAAGTGTTTGTAGTTATAGTATGTAGATCCACTCCGAGCTGGGCACTTTATAGCTACATGTTTACCATTCATAGCTCCAATACAATTAGGAAACTGCCATTTCTCTTCAAACTGGTTTGCAACACTATGCCATTCTTGGTTGGAGTTTGGTACCTTTAAATATTAAGAAAAAAACATTACATTTCAGGATTCACAGACTGGAGATGAGGAAGCTGAAGAGAGAGACACTGAAGACACCCAGATCCCAAAACCAAAGAAACATAAGTCTGGACCTGCAGCAGCTATGGCAGAGGCTGTGAATGTTCTGTCTGAGATAAGAACAAGGTTTTCACAGGGAACATCAAGAACAGAGGATACTAACACAAACGAGGAAGACACAGTTTTTGGAAAATATCTAACGAATGAATTACGGAAAATCAGAGATCCTTTTCTTAAGAATAATGTTCGTTTGAAGCTGCAAACTGTAATTTTTGAAGCACAAGAGCAAGCCCGTTCTTCACCAAGCCTAACAACAGAACGGCAAATATGGAGACCTCAGGTTGCAGACAATATGTCACCACAGCCGACAGGAATTAGAAGAATTTTTAGTTTGCCTTCTGTTCATGGGAATGAATCAAATGAAAGTTCTCAGTAATTATATTCTGCTACTTACACTAACTTGTAAATCAAAATTAATCAGACTCATATATTATGTAATACGTAAATAGCTCTCAAAGAATAACATTTAAATGAACAACTGAAATTCGTTACCTTGATATAGGTACTTCTAGGAACATTGTATATTGCTTGGCAAGTTTCAGGACTTATTTCAGAAACAGTTGTCGCTGGAACTCTGTACAAGTATTGTAGTGTTGCATAACTGTCACCTGAAAAAAGAGCAAAGTTTCGTAATCTCCTTTATAATAGTAAATTGCAAATCGCTGTATCAAAATATCAATAAAAATGAAGATAAAAAGGAAATGTTTTATTGTACTGTAATGATATGCACTGGTATCAGTTTAGAAAACGAATATTGTTTTTACCTGTTGCAAGATAGCGTAGAGTCAAAGCTAGTCGCTCAGCTGCAGAAATAGAATTCCTCATAAAGGTATCTTTCTTCTTGATCAATGGTGTCACCAATTCTAACAGCTCAGTAAAAGTATCTTTATCCATTCTCACAAAATTCTTGTACGACCTTGGGTCTTCCTGCCTCAGTTCCTGCATTAGTGCATGGTAAGCTCCGTATTGTCCTCTACGTGCAATCCAAGGGCGAACCCATTGTCTACCTCGTAAACGATCTCTATGTTGCAGGTTAATTGCCGACATAATCATGATTACACACACAATTGCAATAATTCCATCTACATCCTGAATGGGATCCATTTTGGAGGGAAGACTTTTGGAGGTAAACTCTGTGTTTTATAGGGAGTGGAATACTGTCTGTATGTGAAAAGTGTACAATTTTAAAATTGTACATCTTTGAGATAATTGGTGTTGTACAACTAAAACCTATCGTCTGTACACTGCATTTTTTTTCGAATGAGAAATTTCGTGAATGAAATTCCATAATAACGTTTCATTTATGTATAGATTTAATGTTGTTGCTTACATGTTTTTATCATTGGTGTTAGATTTTTAAAGCAACCCGTAAAATATTTCTTCGTTACTTCTTTTTGTTGTGGGCCTACTTTGCGATGCATGGCTCTGTTGCTGTGTTTGGGGTGTTCTGTGCTTCCTTACCTTTTATCGTCTAATGATTTTTATTCGATCATTTGAAAAAAAAGTTACATTAAAACAGATAATGATACTCGTCCACTAACTTATTTCTACACGTGTTACACGTATTAAGGTTTATTGGTATCCTTGTTCAATGTCCAGTTTCAACAGATAATCTATGATTTCGCGTGCGAACTTTTATCATATTTTTTCTAAGCCAAAAGAAGTTTTAAATATTTTATAAAAGGTGCTATTGCTGGAGTTTTCAATAAGATATACCAATCAGTTATAATTAAAACTTTATGTTTATGTCTAACTGCCATTTTAAGCCATTCTGCAAATAGTCAAGGACATTTTTTTCTTAAATGAGTCATATTCATCATTTATAAAGACAGCATACATATTTTATTTGTTGAGTGATCATTTTCCCGTTTGCATATTCTTGACCAAAAAGATATTATATACTATACTCATGTAACTTGGGGTTGATCGTTTAGGATTTAGAATGTACTTAAGGAATTTTAATTTGACTCTTTCAATAACGTCAATTATATTGGCTTAGTAGTTTTATTGAAATGTTAAGAAGATTTGCGTTTCGGATTAGACTATAATAGCTCTTGACGCCTGTGATACAATATGGGATTTACATTTAAAAAAAGAACCACTTCTGCTAAACAGGATGCCTGGATATTTGTATTCATTAAGGACACACTTAGTGGTCAGTTGACATAATTTGGACATTTTTTGTTTTATGTCATATAAATTCACCATAATTTCCTCAATCAGATGCAAAAAAAAAATGAATTTAAAAGTTTAAATATAAAACCAATATTTGATGAATTTCAAGAATTAACAGTAAATATTTGACATGTATTTACAATAACACCCTTTTGGAAAGAACAGCCAGGCCATAAATTCAGTCACGGTATTGCTGGACCATCAGCTTAGCATTTGATTTCCTAATTCTCAATAATTATAATGGGTCGATTCAAGGCTCTAGAGGGAGCGTTAATGGCCAAAAAAGCTATATTTTGACTGCCATTTAAACTCCATAAATGGTATAAAAACTTAAGAATATCTATTCTTACTTAATTCAAGCTTAGATGATTGAAATGGGTATAATATCACAGTATTAAATTTAAAAAAAACAAATAACAAACTCGTGGTCATGTACGTGATTTCCCGATTTTCCAAGTATGACGATTTCCTGGCAAAAACCAGTTAGTCCTTAATGCTTTACATGTAGCAATATTCCTATACTGTTTTCCACCTGCGCCATGTATGAATGCTCAGAAATGATATTAATGTCACAATATTTAAACAACAAATAAGAAACCTATGGCCGCGTAAATAGTTTCTGGGCTTTCCAAATACGATGAGTTCATAGCAAAAAGCGGTTCATTTTGACAGTCGGTAATACTGCGTTGGCCCAACCGCAGACTCTTCGTTGGCCCAACGCCATTTTGCTAATTGGCGCAACGTTGGCCCAACGGTTGGTACACCGTTGGGCTAACAACTGGTATCCTACCCTTATCGTTGGCCCTCCATTGGGCCAACAGCATTTTTTGTCTATCATGGTTGGTTCAACGTTGGGCCAACTCTATTTCTTTGTTGGCCAAAAGGATGCCAAGGCTATCCCAACGATTACGAATTTGAAAAAAAATAAACTAAAACTAATATTATTTAGTACGCATTTTATTTTCAAATAATTGTGATTTTGTTTAACATTTAACAAGAAGAAATGTAACATTTATTTAAAGTTTGTTTGCAAGTTTCCTGAAATCTAACATTTATTTAAGTTTGTTTGCAAGTTCCCTGAAGAAATATAACCGAATATTTCATAACTACATCATGTCAAATATTGATTCCAGTCTTTTATAAATCAATTATTTTTCTTTTTCAAGTCACTGATTAAATCCTATTAGAATGAATTATTGTCTGTATTTTAACTCATTATATATCCAATTTCTGTCTGATTATTTTCTGTTCCCACTGAAGTTGCGGCTTTCTATCTTTCCCTTTTTTCCTGTGCACTACAGTGCTGGGCGCTCCATTATTACTCTCTTGAACAGCACCCTGTAAAAATCGAAAATCATAATGTTGATTAAACCATCTACGTAAAATTGATAACAATTAATAACAACAGATGCACATAATCGTCTAGACGTAAACTTGCGTAAACTGTATGAAATTTAGTTTTGTCTGTATTTAACGGAAAACAAGAAATATCTTTAAAAATGATGGTCGGCGAATTGTAATAAGGAAAGAAGTTTATGAATTTTTCATCTAACATTCATCTTTCATCTAACATTTTTCAAATTGCAAAACTAAACACCGCACTTTAACAATTTAAATGGTTCTCTTTTAATTTTTCGCAAAGGTTTCGTAGGGTTGCAATTTTGTTTCGTTTATCCTTAGACGAATAATTACAGCAGTAGTTTGATGAAGATTCATGAATTGGTCCATGAGAAGAGGTCATTAAACGTGTATTTTTAGCTAAATTGGTCCCTATCCCCATTTGTAACAAAATAGCAGGAGACCTTACGATATTGTTACACATCGAGTTTGATAAAAATCCATTACTTTTTAGTGGTTAATGCGAAGAAAGGCATGTCTACTTTTAGCTATAGTGGTCCCTAATAGGGCCCAAGTTCCTATATAAATAAATTTGGAAGAGGACCTTATAATGATGCTCCAGACCAAGTATGACAAAGATCCACCAAGCTGTTCATGAGGCGCTGTATAAAGGCATTTCTAGTTTTAGCTCAAGCAGCTCCTAAAAGGGGTTAAATGTTCCAGCTGAACAAAGTTGGCTGTGGGCCTAATAAAGATGCTACAAATCAAGTTTGATTAGAATACATGAGAAAAAAATAAATTAAAGGATTTTTTATTTATTATTTTTATTTATTTCTAAAATAAGCCAACTGATCCCGCTTTAACAAATGCATATTCGCTATTCATGAATCTTTGGACAATGACGTAACACCTATGAAAAAGTGAAGGTCAAGCAAAACATACAATTGTAAATATTTCAATATTTCTGTTTCATAAGCAAAGTTTGACCGTAGTCATATCACATAGATAAACTGTATGCAGCGTACCTTCTTTTCAGTGTAATGAGATTCAGTCATTATATAGCATATATATAATAAAACAGATTTCAACTGAGTTCAATATTTGCATACCATACTAAAGAAATTCATATATAATAAATCAGTTAAATAATTTATAACAAATGTATCAAAGCAAACAAGTACTCATTTTAATATGCAATCTGAATAAGTCACAAAAGCAAGAAACCTGTTCATATACAAGCGACAATTGTAACAAGGAAAATCTTTTAAAAAGCACTTCTCTACATAAAAGACTCTTATCACACCCTTATTCATGTGATACGCAGACCGTATTCAGCTCTTTCTTTAATTTGATATATGTTGGTATTTGAACAGGTTTTTATCATATTTATTAAACTTACTTATCATCTTGAGATATATCAATATTCTTGCTAAATATACTGCCAAAGTTAGCTTTAAAACTGTGAACAGCGTCGTTTAGGATAAACGCTTTGTCTACATTTCACTCAGCGTAGCACCATCAACAGAGTGAAAGAAATTGACACTCTCGTCTAATTAATCAGGCAGAGTGTTGCATAAATCTTCCATTTTGATAAATTATCTATAATGCGTTATCAAGTAGTTTGATTTGCAAACTGAAGTCACGTGGCATAGGTAACGAAAACGAATTTAGACGGCGTCGCCGAAAAATGTTATGATTAACAAAGACATGAGCTATTTTTATTTACAGAATTAAATACTCAGCACTAGTTCCAGCTGCCAGTTTTAGATAAAAGTATTCAACATATGTTCAAGTCACATGGATACTACATGCATACAGGCTATAAATGCCTTTCTCTATCAGATTCCACAACTTTATATAGAAAAAATATTCAAAAACTTCTACTTACAGTGTATAACTAGTAGACTGGGTTGTTGTTAAATCTAGATCTATCACATGTATAACAGTTTCCTTTACTTCACATGTCTATGCATCTAGAAATCTCGTCTGGAGAGTAAAATTAACCACATTTTCTGGGATTTCTTACATAACTCGGGTTAACGAGAGTTCATGTTCTTGAACAGTCAGTAGGTTTATTGTAAACATTTGATGGTTGTACAAAATTAAATATTTATTACAGCAGTTTTTTCTTCAATATTTTTTTCCCACAAATTAGATTCTCCAGGTAGTAGATTTGAAATAGTTCAAAATATCATTACGGCTGCAGATAAGTATTACTTTTAATTAGTCCAAACTATGATTACGAATTGGTGCAGAAAAGTATTTAATTAAATACTGCATGTTACACCTACACAAAGTGTTTACCTATAGGGGCTTGTGATAAAACAGTGACCTGTAAAATATATAATTATTATATTAATATTTCAAATGGGCCAACGTTGGGCCAACGATGTTTTCTCTGTGTAAATCTTTCCTGAAAATCAATATTGGGCCTATGCAGAGATATCTCCGACTGAAATTTAAAGTTGGTTCAACGTTGGCCCAACGGCTGTATTTACAATACTTATTAATCATTGTTGGGCCAACAGTGGCCCAACAACGATTATCCTTTGACGGTTTTCCGTCGTTGGCCCAATGACTTCATGTTTACAGGGTAAGAAATCATATTATATAAAATCGTTAGATTTAAACAACAAATAAAAAACTTGAGTAAATAACGATGACTACCAGAAATCGCTGTTAAAATTTCATATTTGAATTCAATATACCTCCAACCCGAGTGAGAGCTATTTATAAATAAAATATTTACAAATAAAAAACACGTAATAACGGCAACTTTATGACAATTACTCGATCATAGCTTTTTATTTCTAGCAACTACTGTACTTTATACACCGGTAATACAGCGCATAATATTATAGTACATGTATATTGATTTAATACCGGACCTCTGGACTACAGGTCTAGAGGCCCGGTTACCTGACCCCTAGCCACTTCCTTATTTTTTTATTAGGCGGATACATTTAGTACCGTCTAACCTACAACCGAGGAAACGTGTTCCTGAATCTAGGTTTTAGCCCCACCGGTGACGAAATAGAAATTATCAAGACTGAATTTTCGGCGGGTAATTTTTGTAAATTTCGGTAGGTTATCACAATAAGATAATTTTCTTCTGCAACTGTTTTGTAATATGAAATTAGGTGCTACATATGATGCGGAAAGCATAAGATTAAGTATAAAAAGTTGCGTGTCTGATATATCCCTGTTTCTCGTATTCTCAGGGTTTCTCATATTCTCGTTTTTTGCCTTCAAGTTGTCAAATAATTTAATGTTTGTTATTTTCTAGACAGGACTGGTACAAAACTGACACACTGAAAATTTCAAGTGATTTGAATGCATGTTGACGAAACTATCAGCATTTTACTCAGTTTTCAAAAAGGCAGTGGCTTGGTAGCCGGTTCCGGCTACCTAGACCTTTAGTCTATGTAGCCGGTTCCGGCTACCTAGACTTAGGAAGGTCTAATACGGGGAGTAGAAACTCCGTATAAATCAATACATTTATCTGTACTATGCTGTCGTCCATACCTGTAAATATCGACCAGTCGTTAGCGATCGATATTTTGTTTTCGCCACTATCGATTAGCGCGTAATTAGCATATTACCTCATGTTAATCATGGAGCTATAACACTTATTGTTCAAAGGGTTTACCAGTCACATGTTAAGTGGCGATAATTAGATGATCAGAGATTGATCTAAAGGGATTCTGAAGCAAAAACAGCATGGGACTGCATGTGGTGATATGCTTAATTATTATGAATTAACTCGAGCTCACTTCCCTGAAGAAATATTTTACCACGTAACTTCAAACCTTTATCAAAGGGCCGATTTTTGTTGGATTTGAATAAAAAAAATGGAAAATAACAGAAAGCTGACACTTTGCTTAATCTTGTAGAGCCATAATTATAATTATTGTTTATAATGTCAGATTTCTACATACAGAAACAAACATTCTTCTTGAACGTAGGGAATGTTTCAAACGAAATTGTTGTTTAAACTCCAAAAATTAGTTTAATAAATTTAATCTTAAAACTGATCTGTGAAAATACAATGTATTTAAATTAAAATAACAATATTTTTTTTAAAAAAGGCCGACAACGAAGTTACATTTAGTATTCCGAACTTTTAGATAAAACTGCAGAAAATCATCTAGGTTTAACACGCATTTAAATGGTGAAGAACAGAGCAATATCATAAACAAATATTTTCAGGCAACAGTTTACAGTTTTGACTTGCTATTTTCATTAAAATATGTCCTGATTTTTTTATTCTAAATACTCTGAATCAACAAGGCAAATATCATGTAAAAAACGACATCTTTCTCTCTGGGTAAGACAAGTCTAGATTTAACCATTTTCACAGGGCGAAAAGTAACATTAATGTAGATATTTTCCAATTAAAAACAGATGCAGGCAATAATTTTATGGCAGAACTTTTGTTTTCAACAAAAAATTCAACAAATGCTTTCCCAGATTTTCACTGAAAGGACGAGTTAAACTGTAAGGCGTAAGTGTTTGAGTAATAGCAGAATAACCTACCGCATACGCTTCGATTGGACGACAGCATCAGATAAGATAAATGCCGGTTTCCAGTCCCCGTATCAGTTGTTCCAGCTAGACTAAAGGTCTAGGTAGCCGGCTCTATATACATATCGTATATGAAACATGTAAGTAAAGGTAGCCGGCTTTAATAAACTGTATCTATAAAGGATTATAAGGATCATTGTATTAGTTAAATAAAATACATTTCTTGTGATTTATTGTCTATTATTTGTGTTAAATACCTGTTAATTTGCCGCATGGTTTTTTTTTGCCCGATTTTATAGCCGTTATTCGGTCATGTTCCCAATTGAAAATAGTATCTTTTTTTCCCAATTGAAGCAAAAAAATTCCCAATTCAAAGCCAAAAAAATCCAAGAAAAATCGATCCGTTTTACCGAGAAAAACAGCAAATTTATATGTCTTTACTCCCGCATCTTGATTTGTAAATTCCCGATGAAAAGTCGCCCGCCATCTTGAAATTTGAAAAAATACATCGGTATGAAAATAACCGATAATTTAGCGATAAAGTTATAAAAACGTATCGAGTTTACAATGAATCAATTACAAATGCAATGCCCTAGTTATGTTTTCATAAATAATTTGTCAAAATGTTTTTATAAGGCCGAAATCTGAGTTCAAAGTGCCAGGCCGCAAGCGTCACTATACTCCGAAATTTCGAGTTGAAATTTACACAAAATACGTTCGTTCATCTTACATGATATTATTTATTTTGCATTTAGGGGTTATATTTGTCTAGCATTGGATTAAGATAATAAAAAGGAAGAGAATTAAGTTTAAATTACCAAATTTTTCGAGTTATATTGGAAAAACAACGGACAGCGACGCTCGCGGGCACCTGTTATAACTCGGAATTCGGATAACATCTTTTCGGATACCAACGTTCAAGCATACTTTATCCTGTTACGTGTGACGGCTTTCTAGCGTTTAATTTTCATTTTGAAGTTTAATGGTGAAATGTTATGCAATCATCGCCTTCTGTAGCACAGTGAAATATCCTGGTGACTTCTGTCAGCAGATAAAAATTGCTGGGAAAAAATGTTGAAAAATGATTGACTCAACTTCTTCCAGACTTACAGTCATTAAAACATTCAGCTTTATATATTTGTGTAAGATGACTTTCTCTTCGAATTATTGTAGTTGTGCTTAATTCTGTGATTTTTAAAAATCTGTCGTAGGACAATCTGTTCCTGCATTTATTTTTTATTTAATTCTAAAAGCCTTAATTATTAATCATTATCAAAACACGGCTACTAAACGCTAGCGCCACCACCAAATTGTGGTGATAAGGAAAAGAGCTATCAACATTTCCGTGGTGCAGCTATCGCCCGTTTCTACTTGTAAACAGGTGAGTAAAATTTATATTTTGTTTTATATTTTCATTGATAGAACTTTTTCGAAAATCGGAGAATGTAGTTCCGTGTAACAACATTTTTACTACAGTTTGGCTGTGATTTCATTAAAATAATATGCAAATTGTGGTGTCAGGAGCTTTTCTCCCGAATCTGACAGTGGCACATTTTCATATCGGCAAGTATTCGAACACCATTCCGATGAATAGACACACTGTAAGAACATACCTGCGCGTGCAAATGGTGTAGAAATGATAAATAATTATATACGCACACACCATGAATAATAAAATCTCGGGTTAGAAGAAATATACCAGAATTTTTAAAAGTGGTGGCGCTGTAACTCTAGTGATGGCGCTATACAGTAGTGGTGGCGCTGTTACGGCATTCAATAATACGAACTGCTGACGCATTCGGAACAAAACTAACACCAACATTCTCTAATTGATAATTTTCCTGCAGGGAAGTATGTTATTAAAGAAAGAAAAACACGATCATAGTTTACTTACCTTTATGAAACATTCTCTATCCAAGAAAAAAAAAGAACAAAATACTGACCCTTGGGACTCTTGTAGTCGAAGTAAATATTTTCCTTTGTTTAAGATGCTAATGTAGTATTATTTCTAACTTTTAAATATTCTACTTAAATACAAACGTAAGAGTACTTTAAATTCAAGGCCAAGAAAAATAGTAGCAATACTTTTATTTCAAACATAGATTTGTGTCCAGGAAATAATTTAAAGATAGTGTATAATTTATTTGTTATATTAAGATTCTGAAAGTTACTCCCCTTTGTTTTTTATACGTCGTTTGCATGTCATTGTAAACAGAAGACCTTACTTTCACAATTCTTTCTGAAAAGTGAGTACAGTACATTTTCAATTCCAATCGATTAAATGAGCTTAGATGTACAATCTGAATCCAGATACATGTAGATTATTTTGCGATCATATAGAGGTTACTACATGTATTTTGTTGAGTAACGTAATTTGGGTGTAGTGTGGGATAGGTTGATAACATCGATTATTGTAGAAATTTCCGTCGCTTGCAGACAGACATTTTCATATATTAAAATTGAATATATCAGCCACTAATCATACACAATAGCGCCACCACTACTGTATAGCGCCACCACTTGAGTGATAGCGCCACCACTTTCAAAAATATCGTGTTTTCACTTTTTACTGTGTTTTTCATAATTGGTTGGTGTATAGGAATACGTGTAATTCATTTCTACACCATTTGCATGCGCAGGTATGTTCTTACAGTGTGTCTATTCATCGGAATGGTGTTCGAATATTTGCCGATATGAAAATATGCCACTGTCAAATTCGGGAGAAAAGCTCCTGGCACCACAATTTGCATAATATTTTAATCAAATTACAGCCAACCTGTAGTAAAAGTGTTGATACACGGAACTACATTCTCCGATTTTCGAAAAAAGTTGTATTAATGAAAATATAAGACAAAATATAAACTTTACTTACGTGTTTACAAGCAGAAACGGGCGATAGCTGCACCACGGAAATGTCGATAGCTCTTTTCCTTATCACCACAATTTGGTGGTGGCGCTAGCGTTTAGTAGCCGTGCAAAAGCTTGTTAGTGTTAGTTTGATGAAGAACCTATGTGCGGCTGCACGAAGTCGACTTAGCCAAGAGTCACTGGTCAGTCTGATGAGGATATGTATCCACAAAGTCATCAGTCGCTTTCACCAGCACAACTTACCAGGGTTGACTTGTTGACTGTTTCAAGAATATGAAAGTCTGTGAAATTGATCTGTAAATCTTATCACACTGAGTTACAGTTAATTAAACATAAAAATCAGTAATTGTGTTCATTTTGGCTTTAACAAGAATGGATATTGAAATTTGTACTTTTACCCAATTTGGCAAAAATGCCGCGAAAATTCCCAATCCCAGGGGTATGGGTCATGTTCCCAAAATGGTGAGAAAAAACCCTGTGCCGTATATACGCACTTATATCATATCGGCGGAAATTTTGTTATGTTAGAATGTACTCAATACATATTCAAGATACAGTGATTCAATCTTTAAAGAAAACAAAACAAACAGTTAAGAAAAGATAAAACAAAGAGTATCATCGTACATAAAGTGATGGGAAGTGTCTATCAGCACGACGGTCGTGCTGATTATTTTTCTTATTCGCACGACGGTCGTGCCGATTAGTATTCTTATCCGCACGACGGGTGTTTCGGTAGCGTTTCTATTTTTGGAATAAGGTGTATCTTAGTTAAAAATACTAGCTGTTATAGCATCATGATTAATTGAATAATTCATCAATTGCAAATAAGTCAAGAATGCGAAGAACACATATTCTTGCATAATTAATAACAGTTAGTTAATTAGCATATCTTATTGCCGTTATTTTACTTTTCATATAATGTTTCTAAATAAATCGTGTGCAAGTGATTCAACATAATGCGGGTAGGTGCATGCAAAAACTGTACTTTATGGAGATCTGATAAGGCTTTAAAAAATTATTCCCGGTAGCATGCTAAAAAAATAGGGTAGGTAGGTCCGATTTTTCTAGTTATTTTTTAAGAGACATCAGTAAGTTGATTTCTAACATCACTGACCATGTTTAAAGCATAAAAAGTGCAGTTTTGCAACTTTTTGTTAAAGAGTTAAAAAAAAATTTCCAAGGAATAAACGGAAAAAACTTCAGAAAAGATAAACTAAATTTCACATATGTATACAGTATTTTCAGTTGTATCAGTAACGAAAATAATCGACATGACTTTCAGTCATGATCATCGTGCGAATAACGAAAATAATCGGCACGACCGTCGTGCGAATAACGAAAATAATCGGCACGACGGTCGTGCGGATAAGGAAAATTGTCGGCACGACCGTCGTGCTGATAGCCTTGGCCAAAATGATGCGGCTCTACTGAACATAATGGCGTTTGATCATTTCCTATGCCTTTTTTAAGTGAAAATTTTAAGTAATCATCTTTTTCGCACTTCTTTGTGCGTCTTTAATTAATTAACTAATTACTTATTAATTTCTTCGCCGGTTTGTCTATAAGTCAATGATCTTGATTGGTTCTAATTGTTTGTTTGAACATTTATTCTAAGGTAGCGTGATAAATGTGAAATGTATAATTACATGTACATATCAAAAGACTAAATTCTAAAGGATCGCCGGCAATTGAAATCATCTATCAATTTTTAATATTTATTTTTTTCAATTTACAACAAACTACAAAATTTTATTAAAAAGTTTACTTTTAATTAATAAACATGCCATTTAAACACGCCGACGACGATAACGACACTTTGATCATTTAATGATAAACATAACATAATATGGGCCGATATCATATGAGTGCGTAAATACGGCAAAATAAACAGGTAAATTTTTAGTAAATTATAAGTCACAAAATTGTAATTTATTTAACTTACATAATGATCCTTTATAACAAAGTTTATTAAAGCCGGCTACCTTGACTTCTGTGTTCATATATGATATGTACATATATAATAGAACCGGCTACGTAGACTTTTGGTCTAGGTAGCCGGAACCGGCTACCTAGCCACTGCCTTTCAAAAAAATCCTTATTTTTGTTTTTTAGTGGTGTTAGCAAATTTGCCATAAATTTTTGATTATGCAATTTCTTGATGTATTTACAACAGAATATATCGTTTTATAACACAATGGTAATTTTAATGTTTTAAATTCTACAACTTATTTGTGATGAAAAGTCAAATCTTAATCCACGGGAATACGAGAAACTCTTGGTCCATTTCTGCGGGTGAGGGTGGTATCAAATACAGGTACAATTAATTGGGATAGTTTCAGTAACAGTGCTCCAGCTAGGATTAAAAAAGGGCAGGGTGCTGGCACTGAAAAGGGCACTTCTGGGGTGGTGGTCGGTCCGGGACCGTGCTCCCCCGGGAAAAAAATATAACTGGTCCATGCATACAGTGCATTTTAACATACTTTAGGCATGGAATTTGATATAATTTAGGCATGTTTTTTGGCACACTTTAGGTATGGTCTTTTAATAGGCTATGTCTGTCATCTCTAATGCACCTATTTATTAACTAAGAATTCTGCTGTTTGTATTTTACTTGGCATTGATTTTCAACTTGTAACATTTCTTTGTAATTGCATACTGAATAACAATATCTATCTGTTTAGGCCTATTTTACTTGTTACAATTTCAGTACACATCTCCATGTAGGCTACTTGATATTTATAAATTTATACCTGTAACATATTATATACAGAAAATAAAGTTTAAACTTCCACATAAATAAATGAAATCGGGCAAAGTTTTTAACTTACAACAGTCTAAAAGCAAGTTTAGCACTTGTAATAGACATATTCCGGGTATCCAAAATTTTATATCCGGATATGGTTACATTTTTTTCTAAAAGTCGTCGAATGTCCAGTTTAAACAATATTTTTGAAAAAATATTATGATGCAAAGACAGTTTAACAGCATTTCACAGTATCTGACATTAAAGTGTACCCTGTCATTACATCTTAGTAAACTAATTTCAAAGAAATCTTCATGAAAAATCGGCAATTTCACATAGCAGACAACAACTTACTTTCGATTTCAAAAACTTGTAAAACGATAAAATCAAAATATTTTCCTATTTAAATTTGATTGTGATCGATTTTTATTAATTAGATCTAAATGTCTGTTTTCTGGACTTAAGTTTCAGTTGTGTATAAAGGGGTATTTACGACTATATTACCGAAAACGAAAGTACACTTTGACAGGTGGCGCGAAATGATAATGATTTCAGACTGGTTTGCAAACTGTTTTAACTCTAAGGTTCAGTGATTTTAATGCTAGTGGAGCAGTCTAAAATATCATGGTCTGCCTCGGGCACGATTACAGCAGGTAATTGTTTAATTGTTTGCTAATTATGTCAGTGCCCCCCCCCCCCCCCACCGGCATGTGTCACTCGATAAAAAGGGGGCAATAAAGCAGTGTATTATAATCACTGAGGCAAAAAAGGGAAGTCTGGCTAAAAAAAGAAATGAATGGTTGTAAAACGGGCAGGGTGCCTGGCGGGGCAACAGGGCGGAACGAATTTCGGAACAGGCGATGCGTCCCCTGCTGTTAATAGCTAGCTGGAGCACTGAAAGGATAGTGCATTGATTGGCGTGTCCGGTCCATATCTTTGTCATCGATGGATGGATTTTCAAATAACTTGGCATAAATGTGTACCACAGTAAGACGGCGTGTCCTGCGCAAGACCCAGGTTCGTAGCTCAAAGGTCAAGGTCACACTTAGATGTTAAAGGATAGTGCATTGATGGGCGTGTCCGGTCCATATGATGGATTTTCAAATAACTTGGCATGAATGTGTACCACAGTAAGACGACATGTCACACGCAAGACCCAGGTCCGTAGCTCAAAGGTCAAGGTCACACTTAGACATTAAAGATCATTTTTCATGATAGTGCATTGATGGGCATGTCCGGTCCATATCTTTGTCATTCATGCATGGATTTTAAAATAACTATGCATGAATGTGTGACACAGTAAGACGATGTGTCGCGCGCAAGACCCAGCTCCGTAGGTCAAAGGTCCTAAACTCTAACATCGGCCATAACTATTCATTCAAAGTGCCATCGAGGGCATGTGTCATCCTACGGAGACAGCTCTTGTTCATTTGATTCTTTACAGTAACCATGCAATTTGCTCTTGAACCAGTCTATCCTAATATCACATTGAATCAAAAATAGATTTTAATCTTCTCAACTATTTTCAAGAACATTTTCTAAACAAAAGTAATTGCTCAATCTTTATAATTATCACTTTATATAGTTTGCCATTTTTAATTATCTCCCTTTAAGGGTCATTTTCACTAAATAGATCTTTTTAAAACATGAATATTTATCCTAATATCACATTGAATCAAAAATAGTTTTTAATCTTCTCAACCATTTTCAAGAACATTTTCTAAACAAAAGTAGTTGCTCAATCTATAAAATTATCCCTTTATATAGTTTGCCATTTTTAATTATCTCCCTTTAATGGTCATTTTCACTAAATAGATGTTTTTAAAACATGAATATTTATCTCTTTATTCTTTTAACTTTTTATTTCAAAATTTATTTAGGTCATTTATCAAAAACAGTGTTGTTTTAAATTATTTTATAACTTTTAAAAAGCTTTTTAAAATGCTTAAGTTTCATTATATATAATCCTAAATTTCTATAACCTTTCATACATACTAATGTATAGCGAAAATACCACCTACAGGTATTATTAGCACTTTGTTTTGAAGCTTTGGGATTGAGCTTTTTAAAATTATCAGTGTATCAATGCTTTACGTTGGGCACGTAAAAAAACTGATTTAGTTCATCTGTATCTCAAAAATTCTTCTATTGAAATTATACGACCACGACTGAAATTTACAAACGCGTAGATTAAACAACGCTTATGCAAAATTTATCTGTTTAAGATCGGAGAATATGTGTATCTTTTGTTCGCGCTTTGACATGTCATTATTTCCGGCATTTTCTCAGCCTCGATTACTTCAAGGAATCGGATTGTCATTAAAATAACCTCGCGTTTTTTGCATCATAAAAAGGGTGGTGCATTAGACAAGGCACGCAGCTAATATTTCATTTCATTTGCTTTCGTGTAAGTAGGCAGGGCTAAATTTGGCGAATCAAATTGACTGATAATCGTTCTTGCGTGGAGGAACGCTCTAGTGACTCTGCGAAGTTTTAAATTATGCCCCGAGGTGTAAATCGATATTGACATGTTGTGTATTGTCTTCGTTTAGTGTTAAATATCGGATAATCTGTTATTGCGTCCTTGAGAAAGATCAGAAGATCAGATCGACGATTATCTTGTAGGCGCCAATGAAATTCGCCAATTGAAGATTTTTAGCGCCAGAGTTTACATTTTGTCGCATTTGGCGCCATTGGCGACCGACAGCGGGAACCCTGAACATTTTGAACAATAAGTGTTATAGCTCCATGATTAACATGAGGTAATATGCTAATTACACGCTAATCGATTGTGGCGAAAACAAAATATTGATCGCTAACGACTGGTCGATATTTACAGATATGGACGACAACATAATACAGATAAATGTATTGATTTATACGAAGTTTCTACTCCCAGTATTAGACCTTCCTGCTGAAATGCAAGTAAAATTCCTAATACCCAATTCATAAAAAATTGCTTGCGTATCACATTTTCCTTATCACTAGAACGGGTATGAGACTTTAACGCTAGATTTGACTGACTGGTTATACGTTACCACAGAACAGGTTGCAATTTATCAGAAAAATCACAGGACCATTCAGTCGGCTGATCGTTGTTATTTGGACGCTTTGTAAACAATTTTACGCCGACAAAATGTAAAAGAGGTTGCAGAAAAAAACATTGTTGCAGCACAAACAAACAAATTAGTGGGATATTTTGCAGTTCAACAATGATAGTTATCTGTTTGTGAGGATGTAGTGTCACCAATACTGGATGACATCTTTTGGGAGAATGGATATTGCGGTGACCACATCGGTTTGGGATATTGTGGATGAACTGATCTCCAACTGCATTAAAAGTGAAAAAGAAAACAATAGTATGGAACATTCATTATAATTTTAAATACATTTTTGTCCCCCCCCACCCCCCATGAGTGGTGGGGGCATATAGATTTGGTCTTGTCCGTGCATCCGTCCATCCTTCCGTGCGTGCGTGCGCCCGTCCGTCCGAAGTTCGTGATGCGCCTAGCTCGAAAAGTATTTGATATAAATTGATGAAACCTTGCTTGAGACTTTATCATGTTATGAACTTGCCCACCTCCTATTTTGTCTGGCCCCGCCCCCTATTTTTAGAGTTATGGCCCCTGAAATAGTCAAAAATGCACATTTTCACCTTGTGAAACTCATAGCTCAAAACGCCTGACTCACAGCCTTGTAAGTATTCCATAACAATTTAAAAAAGCAAAACCAGATTATTCTGTATTCAGAATGACCTTTGACCCGAAACAAGATTATTCTATATTCAGAATGACCTTTGACCTTTTGCTTGAATATCTGTAGAAAGAACCGAGTATTGGTGTGAGTAGATGATAATATGGCCCCGTACAAATACTGAAAAAAGCAAACCTCAAAATGAGGCATATCAATATCAATAATGATGGTAAACATTTAATTTTCCAGAGAATAAATATGACAGCTGTAGAAGAGGAAGTCTGGTGTGAGGTGAGCGACGATGAGACATATAATCCGGGTAAGGAAAAGAAAGGAACTTGGGAGCCGAAGGCAGAAGATATTCTTAAAGTGTTTGAACAGCTTCAATCTAAGAAGGTAACTTTATAGCGGCTTTATTCATTCAGGATAGAAGAATATATTTGTGAAGATAGATTAGTTTTCAAAATACATAATAAAACTTGAATGGAATAATTGGGTTTTTTTTTGGTTGACTTAGATGAAAATTGTCAGAATATGAAATAACTTCATTACTTGTTGTTTGACTACTAAAAGTCTCCTCTATCAAATCTTTATTTGTAAAGTTGTAAACTAATTGGTAGGTAGAATCTTTATATATAACTTCAGTTATTCTCTACTACATGTAGTACAGACACAGTGCTATCTGACCAGAGGGACAGAGTGAGATTAAGCCCCCTTTTTAGATACGGACCGTTTCGGCTAACTTAGCCTAACTTTTTGGGAATAGACAGTCTGGTTCTCTGACATGCCCGGTGTACAATAGTACTAGCCGGTGAATGCGAAAGAGTTCTAAGTGCGTATAAATAAAGAAGCACTTAGAACTTTTTCACATTCACCCCTCGTAGTGTAAAACACTAATACACGCAAAGCCTTCTTTCCTTGGAAGTACAGGCCTCTAAGTCATAGGGCTTTTTTCCAGTAAAACCACGTCTTTCTGGTAAAAGGAGGCATTCCCAAAGCAAATCATAAGTATTGTTTTTAGCTCACCAGAGCCGAAGGCTCATGGTGAGCAATTGTGACCGCTCAGTGTCCGTCGTCAGTCGTGTGTCCGTCAACATTTTCTAAAAAAAAAGACTTCTTCTTGAAAACCACTAAGCAGAATTACACCAAACTTCACAGGAATAATCCTTGGGTGGTCACCTTTCAAAATTGTTCAAAGAATTTAATTCTATGCAAAACTCTGGTTGCCGTGGCAACAAATAGGAAAAACTTCTTGTCCAAAACTGCAAGGTACAGAGCCTTGATATTTGGCATTTGACATCATCTTATGGTCCTCTATCAAGATTGTTCAAATTGTGCCCCTTGGGTGAAAAGAGGCCCTTCCCCGGGGGTCACAAGTTTTGCATAGACTTATATATAGTAAAAAAACTAGGCCTAGGCTTTTGATATTAAGTATGTTGCCTTTCCTAGTGTTTCTCTACCAAAATTGTTCAAATTATGGCCCTATGGTGAAAAGAGGCCCTGCCCTGCGGGTACTAATTGTAACTTAGACGTATATAGAAAAAAGATAAAGATCTTCTTGTCTGATATTTGGTATGTAACATTTCCTGGTGGATCTCTAACAAGTTTGTTCAAATTATGCCCCTGTCAGGCCTCGATCTCAGACGGACTACCGAATTTCCCAAGCTGGGTAGTCCGTCGGGCTACTAAGTTTTCAAACTTGTTAATAATAAAAGCGTGAAATTTCACCAATTTATCTGATGTTTCTTTTTAAATGACAACGGTATTTCCGGTCCGCATAACACGAAAATTACCTGGATTGACTAGAATTTACCCGCGAATCGTAAAGATATCAAAACGTCATGCCAGTAATTTTCCATTCCACGAGCACGTGCGACCTATCGTTTCGCCGCTACTTAAATGTTTATCGACACGTACACAAAAAACGCTTGTAGTGCATTACCTGGATTGACTAGAATTTACCCGCGAATCGTAAAGATATCAAAACGTCATGCCAGTAATTTTCCATTCCACGAGCACGTGCAACCTATCGTATCGCCGCTACTTAAATGTTTATCGACACGTACACAAAAAACGCTTGTAGTGCATTAATTTTTTGATATAATCGCTTCAAATTTTCAGCCCCGCTTTAGAAGTAATACAGTTTGAATTCTATAACGATCTTAATAAAATGTCGACAGAAATGTAGGCAAAATTTTATAAAAACAATCGAAGTTTCATACAATTATTTGTAAAATTTCAAACAGCACGATCTTATTTATTTATTTATTTCTAAAAGTAAATAAATAATACGTACTATGGTCATAAAATTCAGACTTCTGACAAGAAAGTACTAAAAACAGAATTAAAAAATCTTAAATTATTAAAAAGCGGCAGCAATTTAAATACATGGAGTAAAATGATTTTTTGGCAAACAGATTTCTGCAAGTGCGGATGAATAGGTTACGGGACCTCGTGAACGTAAATAATATTGTTTGACACATTTACCTGTCAGTTTATACGGGATATTGCACATTCCAGGGGCGTAGGGACGATTTGAGCATTGGGGCGGCGGAGGGGGTGGGTTTGGGAGGTGGGGTCCCCCTCCTATGAACAGGATCCGGGAAAATTTTGCATATAGCTAGAGTAAATGGTGCCATCTGGCGACTTCTTGGACTGCTCAGTATCTGTTGAACATGGTCGTTTCTTTTTTTCGAGTTTTCACCCCTATTTACAGTTTACTATGTTTAAACACTGTAATGGCGGCACGATGTTAGATAGGACAATGTCTTGCCAGGGTAAAACCAGTAATTAATCAAAGTAGGGGATCGAGCACAATACCCTGACTTAAAGAGGTAATCCAATCTTTGTGGCATTTTAGTCATTAAATGGCATTATAAAGGTAAAACGCAGTTCCCTGTTTAGGGTTGAATGAACGGAGTTCGGGGTTCTTTTAACCAAATGATCGATTTGGAAATGCAAAATTGCGAGGCTGATTGGCCTTTTATATTTTTATGTAGAAGCTGTAATACTTGTTAATTTAATTAGGTCTGTAAAATCTATGAGAACTTTTCTACATTTTATGCGTTGAATTTAATCATTATGATTGGTGCCTTTGATTTTCAAACAATATGTTTAAGTGTCAAAGATATTTAATATATTTTATGTAAAGACATCTAAAAGATCTCGATCTGCGTTTGTGTTTTACCAGGAAGGTCTAATACGTATCAGTTGTTCCAGGTTTTACTCAAGATACTTTCCTTTGTCGGCAGAATTTGAGACACAACATTAATAGCAATTTTGGCAGTAAGCAGTTAAATACAATTAACTTTCATTAATTAAATTAATGTATTGCCTATAATCCGAGTCTGCGTTGCGTGAAAATACAGCGACCTTGGTCGTTGCGGATTATCGATTTTGTACAATACCATGTCACCAAGGTGATCTAGCAAGGTGTCAGCGATATGACAAGATTTTGTGTACATATCAGTCGCCGATGCACTTCATGATAAATGGAAGACCGCTGTTTTTATTTTCAATTATAGTTTCTAGCCTTTCCAAAAATTTACAAGTTCGGCATTTCGCCACTCCTCGAAATATTGCCGCCCCAGCTCCTACGCCCTTGCATTCGCTTGAAAAAAAAAATAAAGAAGAAACCTTTTTTACTGATTTCTTCTCAGCAGTTTAAAGAACCGAGGCCGTACGATCAGACAGTGATGTGTCACATGGCGCGAAAACATGACGTAATGCCATGACAATCTCGGGCAATTATACCGCTTTGATCTCCACTTCAGATGCCGTGATGCCGACACACTTCTTTTAGCTCTTTGAGAGGGTTTTAATTGATAATGAAAACAAGGCCAATCACTTGTTTAACAACAGAATAATTACCGATAATTGATGGTTTTTTTTTTTCGCTTTAAACACGGGTGGGTTGATGATGATTATGGACATATTATTTTGTCCACGTCGCCCCGGACTGTGATAATAGGCTACATTTACTTGATAATAGTGCTTAAAAAAAGAACATACCGATCTACCGACCCTACTTTTTTGGCCACCAGAAACACAACATTTTTGGGGGTGGGTGGAGTGGGAGTGTGGGGCTAACCAGCCAGATCCATTATTGCAGTTAGATTTGAACAGGTACACTATATTTTAAAAGCCCTGACTAAAAAGTAAGTTTTAGAAGGGTAGTGCAAATTTGAACCCCATACCTGGCATATAACTAGATACTGGTATATGTCTTACTTTTTTTCTACAGTTTTCTCCCATAATTTCTGTCTGCTAGTTACTTGAATATTGCAACATGTTATCCACTTACGTTGGCTTAGCCTGCCCATGGATAGTGTGAGTAGTTTAGTTGCCTACACTTTAAATAACTGAATGTTGAATCAAGCATAAACTAAAATGCATCATATTTTTTAAACAAAATGATTTCGGGCAATTAAAAATGTTTTTTGGGCAAGTGGTTTTCTTAACTTACTTGCCTGAAATGACAAGTGCTGAAAAAAATTAAGGCGAAGACTGTAATATATTTTTCTCTTTTCCAAAACGGGACTACCAGAAACCTGATCGGGCTACTTGATTTCACAAGTTGGTAGCCCTGCTGGCTACCAGCAAAAGTAGGTTAAGATCGAGGCCTGCCTGTGGTGAAAAGAGGCCCCGGCCTGGGGGTCACTTGTTATAATTATGAGTTATATACTATAGGAAAAAATATTTCAAAAATTATCAGGTAATATTTCCTAGGCTGTTTAATTGTAATTACCTGATGACCCAAGCAATTAGGAATCACTGGACTGTGACCTTGACCTACTGACCTACGTTCTTGTTGTTTAAGATACAGCCTTGAAATTTGGATGACATGTACAGTTTTGCACACCAATCTTAAAACTGTCTTTCAGTGACCATGAATGTGACCTACTGACCTACTTTCTAATATTTTAGCGTCAGTTTGCCATTTGAAACATGTGGCTCATATTACTCAGGTGAGCGATTTAGGGTCATCATGACCCTCTTGTTCCCAGTTCTGAACTAAAAATTCCCCAATGACTGTTAGGTTTTAGAGTTTTTGTTGTGTTGTCACAATTATTTTGTTACTTTTTAAGCTTTAATTAATTAGACAACACTTACTTTTGAACAATTATTAAAACATCATTCCACAAAATCCAAAAATTATTCAACCAGAGTTGGTGGCTTTCCTAAATGGATGGAAAAACAGTCTTGAGTACATAGATTGTTTCTTCTGAAATCAAGTAATGTTAGAGTTTAGTATTGTTTTATAGCTTTTCAATCACATTGTACTGTGTTGTCACCTTCCATCATGTTGATGTGATCTTTGTTT
Organism: Mercenaria mercenaria; assembly: GCF_021730395.1. Lineage (NCBI taxonomy): Eukaryota > Metazoa > Mollusca > Bivalvia > Venerida > Veneridae > Mercenaria > Mercenaria mercenaria. Next base: position 5,337 of record NW_026462375.1, on the reverse strand, counting down.
GTAGGTGTTGGACTTGCACTGGAAGTGTCCAGGACGTCGACATCCAGATTCCGATGTGAAAGAGGAAGAGGTAACGAAAGAAGAACAAGTGATAACACCAGTGAAACAAGAGGAGAAAAAGTGAGTGCTATTACATACATGTATATTGTGAATTTCACAATTTGAGTCATACCATGAATCAACACATAATAAACCCTGTGTGGGTTAAGTGTTCCCACTGCTTTTTTGTGACTTGGGGATATTTGTTGTGTTACCTAAGAAAGCTAAGGGTACAAAATGAGAACTGGGGTTACAAGTACGACAGATGGTTTGATACAAACAAACTATTGCTCCTGAAAACACAGCTACAAGAAATTTTGGATCTAAGCCATTTAACTTCGTAAAATATGTTTTTTCTTTTGCGGTACATACATGTATCCCATACTTGATAACATCACACATTGTAGTGCTTATTGTCGATTTGGGTTTGTTTCCTGTCCCTTTTTTGTGCAAAGGGCGCCATAACGATACACATGCACTGCGCCAGATAATAAAGACAGTTTGTATGATGTCAGTGCTAACCATGTGTTTGAATGTGTTAACGAAGTCCATAGTGCTAAAGCAAGCACTAATGCACAAAGAAAATCCAGTCCGGTGTGGTTTTACGGGATAAAGATGATTGTATTACAGTTTTACGGCTATAAATTAACTACCTCACAGATAAAAATAACCAGATTCTGCTGGCATGGATTCTGATTATAAAATAGAGTAAAAAAGCAGCCTTAATAGATTTCATATCTGGAGGGACATACTCTCGGGGAAACATTTTGTATGTTTAGTGCATTTTGCTTTGAGAAAAATGAAGAAATGTACATGAATGAGGACACTTCTGCTGTGCTACACGAATAGCTTATATGTCTTTTTACCTCACCTGAGCACAAAGTGCTCATGGTGAGCTATTGTGATCATGCTGTGTCCGTCGTGCGTGCATCAAGTCGTCTGTCCATCGTCAACATTTGTGTTTAACGACATCTCCTCCAAAACCAATGTATGGATTTTGATGAAACTTGGCCATGATGTTCCTTGGGTGGTCCGCTACCAAATTTATTCAAACGGTTCTGCTTGGTTGCACATAGGGGCTGCCAGAGCTAAAAATAGAAAAAAACTTCAAACGACATCTCCTCCTAAACCTATGGTCCTATTTTGAAATAATTTCAGACAAGTGGTCCTTATGTCACCCTCTACCAAAATTGTTCAGATTATTTTGATTTGTCAAAAAACATGGTCGCTAGAGTGCGTAGTCACTTTTCCCTATATGTATATAGTGGAAAGTTTAAAAATCTTCTTGTGTGAAACTGCTTGCCCAATTTTAGAATAATTTTGCACAAATGGTCCTTGTGTGACCCTCTACCAAGATTGTTCAAATTCTTTTGATTCCTCAAGAAACATGGCCAGAGTTTGTTTGTTTGTTTTGGGTTTTAACGCCGTCTTTCAATGTGCGTGGTCACTTTTCCCTATATGTATGTAGTGGAAACTTTAAAAATCTTCTTGTGTGAAACTGCTGGCCCGATTTTAGAATAATTTTACACAAATGGTCCTTGTGTGACCCTCTAACAAGATTGTTCAAATAACTTTGATTTGTCAAAAAACATGGCCGCCAGAGGGCGTGGTCACTTTTCCCTATACAGTGTATATATATATATAGTGGAAACTTCAAAAATCTTCTTTTTAGCTCATCGGATTTTTTGAGGAGAAAAAAATGATGAGTTATTGTCATCACTTGATTGACGTTGCCTGGTTAAGTTTTATGTTTAGGTCAGCTTTTCTCCTAAACTATCAAAGCTATTGCTTTGAAACTTGCAACACTTGTTCACCATCAATAGCTTACCCTGTACAGCAAGAAACATAACTCAAAACTCCACAATTTTAAAATAGTTTTACACAAAATTTTAATGGTTCTTGTGTGACCCTCTATTAAGAGTGTTCAAATTATTCCGATTTGTCAAAAAACATGGCTGCTAGGGTCGTGGTCACTTTTCTTCTATGAATCAATAATAGCTAGAGCCTTGATATTTGACGTGTGATATCAGATTTGTAATGTCTACCATAATTGTTCAAATTATTGCCCTAGGTTCAAAAGTGTGTGTGTTACGTATATTAATAATATCTGTCATGTGTTTATGAATCGGATAGAAATATCCATCTCGAGGGCACCTGCACATTGGGCGGTAACGAGGCTAGCCGAGTTACTGCCCATGCACAGGTGCCCTCGGGACGGATATTTCTATCCGATTTGTAAACAAATGATTGATATTTTTCTTGCATACATATAAGCTTTTTATTCTGACAGATTTTTTTGCATATTGTATTTTACAAAAAAATAAGAATGATAAATAAAGCAAATAGAAATGCACTCTTTCTTGTAGTAGAGTATATACACAAAGCGTGGGAAATTAACATATAACAAAGTTCCTTTTTAGCTCGACTTTTCGAAGAAAAAGTAGAGCTATTGCACTTGCCCAGTGTTGGCGTCGGCGTTGCCGTTGGTTAAAGTTTTTGATATTTTAGACAAATATCTCTGTTACTGTCAAAGTTATTGACTTGAAACTTAAAATACTTATTTACTATCAAAGTTACACCAGGAGAAACAATTCCCATAACTCTGATTTGAATTTTGACAGAATTATGCCCCTTTTTAACATAGAATTTTTTGTTAAAATTTTTGATAAATTCAAATATCACTGTTACTATCAAAGCTATTGACTTGAAACTTAAAATACTTATTTACTATCAAAGTCTACACTAGGAGAAACAAACCCCATAACTTTGTTTGAATTTTGACAGAATTATGCCCGTTTTAACTTAGAATTTTTTGTTAAAATTTTTGATAAAGTCAAATATCTCTGTTATTATTAAAGCTTTTGACTTGAAATTTAAACTTATTTATTTATTTTAAACTATTTATTTACTATGAAAGTCTACACCAGAAGAAGCAATCCCCATTACTCTGGTTTGAATTTTGACAGTTCTGTCTCTTCTTAACTTGGAATTTTTTTTTACTGGCAAAGCTCTAACTCAGAGTCAAGCACTGAGAAAAGTCGAGCGCACTGTCTTATGGACAGCTCTTGTTAGTTTTATTGTTTGTAGTGTAACAGTATGTCCTTACCTTAAAACAACATATTTTGAATCGAGAAGTACACTGTAAGGAACGGAGAGAAACTATCAAGGTACCTGATTGTTTTTGTATGTTACATATTCAGTGCATGGATCACTAGTTGTCCTTAACAGCACGAGAGTCATCCGGCATGGGGGGTGCCGGATGGGTTTTACCGGCATGGGTAAAATCACCGGAAACGCCAGTCTGGTGTGCAAGAAAATATAGGCTAACGTAGAAGAAACCTAACTCTGTACTTATAAAACACACACTTGAAGCCTTGTACAAATGTGAGCGCTTTAGGGTCAATGACCCTCTTGTTTATTGCCATTTATTTGTTGAAATGAAAGGCTGATACTGACAGCGGTCCATTTGAGAATAAAATGTTAAACCTGGTTAGAAATTTTAAAAAAGTACTGGTATAACTGACTGCTGTTGCATCACTCAACGTTATGTTGCTGAGTGATGTTACATGGAGATAATTATCAAGCATTAATTTAGGAAAGACTAATTGCTCAGTATTTATAAATAAAGATACTCATGAAAGGATAATGCTTTAGTAGCTATGAACTTACCAAATGCAGATGGCATTCTCTGGTATCCTGTCCAGTGTATGAAAACTCTGTATATATATTTTCAGACCCACCATACCAAATGAGTTTGATTTTGATGAAGATGATATAGGAGGTACCAAGGCTGTTCTTACACCAAGGAGGACTCCAGGTAGGATCACTCTTTCAGAAAAATGGGCCTCCATTTGTTTTCTGTCTCTTTGTTAACAATTTACTTTCTTATAAGAAAAGAAACAACCTAAGAATGCTTTGGTCTTTGTTCCTCACTTGATAGGCACATTACTTATAGTAAGATAAGTGGGTAAATGGTCAAGGACATAGTGACTTGTACAAAAAACATTCTGCTCAATATCTTGAACCTTTAAGTACGATCAACAAATTTACAGTGTTGTCACTGGCATTTAAAGTAAAAATAGGGGTGAGTTTTTCTTGCACTTGTGCACCACCTCACAAAGTGAGGATATAACAGCTGTCTCCAAAACTGGGAGTGGGGCGTATGTTCTCCATGACTATTTGATAAAAGACGTTGTTAGCAGTTACTTGCAGAGAACAGGTTTGTACTGATACTGAATCCAGGAACACGGGTTATGTTAACTGTGTGCTGTTACATGACTGAAATACTGGTGAAAAATGGTGTTAAATCCAAAACAAAAGAACAACAAAAAACATTGCTAAGTAGTAGAGATTGACCCTTATTAATTTTGTGGTTAGTGGGTGAAAGGTCAAGGTGAAGGGTATTTTAGGCTTTCAGTTGAAAATAAGACAGAGTAACGGGGGCCTCTATGGCCGAGTGGTTATGGTCGCTGACTTCAAATCACTTGCCCCTCATCGATGTGGGTTCGAGCCTCACTCATGCGTTGAATTCTTCATGTGTGGAAGCCATCCAGCTGGCTTACGGAAGGTCAGTGGTTCTACCCAGGTGATGAAATAATGCATGGAGGGGCACCTGGGGTCTTCCTCCACCATCAAAGCTGGAAAGTCGCCATATGACAAGATAAATAAAATAAGACTCAGTAACAGTTATAAAATTAGTGGAAAATAATCCTACATTGTCTTGAGAAAATATAAAACTTTTAAATCTTATGAAACATATTATATTACTTAACTGAAGGCATTTTCATCTTCTTGTTTCAAAAAATACAAATCAAACCTTAAATTAGAATTTAAGTAAAACTTATTGAAAGTTAGACCGAAATTCTCCCTTTAGAAACTTGTGTTAATTTCTTTAAACTTTTGTAGGATCTGTACCGAAGTCGCAGAAGAAGGAAGCAAAGATGGACAAGATCCTTAAGGACATGATGCAGCAGCGTAAACTACAGGCCGCTGAGAGGGAGGCCCGAAAACTTGCTGGGAACAAATCCCCACGGACACCTGCCAGTCCTGGTAGAGCTCGAATAAGTAGTCCTGCTGGATCCCCGCGCACCCCTAATAGACAGTCACCTGTGAGGATAGGCGCTAATCCGCCAGACCCAATCACTACTACTCCTGTCAGACCACCAACTGATACACAGAATGCAATACGTGCAACTAAAATTGAACCAAATAACACTTCAAATGTTACCAATAACAGAACTCATGATAATGACTTTAATAGTTTGAGTACCAGTCAAAGCATTCAGACGCCACAGTCCG
>NW_026462374.1:0-72894 GCF_021730395.1 Mercenaria mercenaria | reverse complement strand
AAGCTAAAACTTAAACCATTAAATAAGACAAAACAACTATAATTATGCAGACTTTCATAAAAGTGTGGTTTGCATGTTTCACAAACGATATTATAAATATCCAAATAGAACTAAATCGTGCTCTTTTTTGCTGCAAACTTGTGCTTCAAGCAATTTCGAACGCATATTTTGGAAATGGTGTACACATATGGACTTTGCCCATCAGGGGCTTGTTCAAGGAAGAAAAGCGACTGTATATTACTACAATTCACCTTCATCTGACATCAATCTTCCTGTTCCGTCAGACAGAATATTAAACAATTTCAGCCAAAGTTGGTAGGGATAAACTGGAACTATGTAGGAATTCTTAAAAGAAAAATATAATGTTGCCTGAGTTTGGTGATATTTTTTCACATCAAACATATTTGTGAACGAACGTGTATCTTTCGTTGCTTTCCCATCGAATTCATCGTTTTCTATTAGAATCCCTGATTCAAAATCCAGCACTATCAAGTACATTCATTTGTGGGCAAAGCCAGGCTTGAATCTGGAAAAATTGTCCTCCCAAATAATCTCTGGCATGAAAGAATTCTTTAGTTATTTTGGTTAGTTAGTTTATACTAATTCTAGAAAACCAGCACAAATGTACTGGTTTCATATGAGATTCATGGTCGTGACCCCAGTGGGGCTCGAACCCACGATCCCCGAATTGAGCGGCTGAAACCTTATCCACTAGAACACCGCTTCATTTCAGCAATCGTTTTGCAATTGTACCATTGTAAGACATCTTTGAACAACCTATTCGAAATATTTGATTTGAAATCTCTCCTAAAGTCGCACAATATTTCTGCTGCATAACTGATGCATATTTCTCAAACCAAATCTAATATCCTACAATTACTTGCACACTTGATGTTACTATTTGCTTCCCGTGCTTCAAATGGATCTTTTACAGACCGTATTATAATCAAGATTTCCTTTCATTTTGACTAAGATATTTTGGGAAAACTGTTTAATGGAAAAACGAAATCAAAATAAACTACTAAACACATAACAAAATCTAAATTTTCAATCATATTTAGACCTGCTGGTATGTTTAACTCAAATATAAGTAATATGTTTAGCCGCAATACTTCGACGGGTGTCAGTAACGCTTGCCTTTGTCTTCGTTTAGAGTTTGTAACATCATCGGTTAGAGTGAGGAACATGATATTAGATATTGAGTGTTTCTGATAAAGCAGTTGCAGTAATATATTTCTGAGACATTGCATTTAACTTATCAGTGACTGTCTATAACTATTGTTTTTGAAAACGTATAATATAATGATTTTTGCTCTGGAAAATAGCAAAATATTTATATTTACTCAAAAAACAGACTACCCTTTTTAAAATCTAAATGTTTTAATCAATTTATGCGATTACATTTAAAATCTGAATACATGTTAATGCAAAAATAAAGAAGTAAATGTAAACAAAGTAATTATCAAATATATCAATTATATTAACCGTGTCATACTGAGTTATACCATAACCAACCATCGTTGAGACATGGCTTACGTTGGAACGTTCCTCTCCCGGTTTGGCTATGCACTTGTGTTACATATATTTCTATTTATCCTCTAAACTGGTTTAAATGTTAAGTGGCAATGCCTTTAAGTTTAAAATTAATAAGATTGATACAAGTAATCAAGAAAAATAATTCAATGCTTTTTGACGTGACATTATTTCTTATGGTCTGTCTATATACCTGGAAAAGTGATATCTGATGGCAAAGAGAGTCATTGTTTGACAGCTATGCTAACTTTTCGATACCTTTCATCAGGAATGTCCGTTTGTTTCCATGTATTGTTGAACCATATCCAAACATAAGTATAGCTGTTAAGCAATGACTCTCCTTGCCATCAGATGTTAATTTTTTGCAGACGACGGACGACGGATACAGCGTTATCACATTAGCTGACCATGAGCACTTCGTGCCAATCAGAAAAATATGGAAAATAAATATGGCAACATTTTCTTCGTACATCAATAATAATTAAGCAAAGTGCAAAGTGTAAGTGTAGTTTTCTCTTTTTAGATGAATGAAAGAGCCACGCTTACATTGTATGAAAGTAATAGTTCAAGATTTAATCTTAATTGTCACTACTCAATTCAAAACCGACTCATTGAAATACACCACGTGGAAAACCTTCTAATAATTCGTACTTGAACAAATTCTATCTCTATGACAAAACCTGCCATTGAACATATTTTCAGATGCCCTCAAGTGGTACAGTTACCCGAATCGTCTTGGATGACTGTACTATGACAAGTTTAAGAACATTAGACTCATATAAACATAAATTGTATTATTTTTGTGGGACACATTTTCGAAAAAACATACTGCATTAACCACAAATATTAGTTTCTTGCTTTGCTCTATTAATGTCGGCTGTAAATGTTCTTTCTGTGTCAATAAAAATTATTCATTCATTATTTATCCGTTTTATTCTCTCATCCCACAGTTGTCCCTCCTCGACCCCTTATCTGGTTATTAACATTCAACAATTTTCTTCTATTATATTCTATTCATAATTGAAAAAAAAAACATCAGAGGTGGAGAACGAAATATTTCAGACTCAATTAATGTCTTTATCAAACTCATGTTCTCGCGAGGCATAGATCTGCGCTCTCCCTGTTGAGCTAAGTGGGCGGGAAAGTAAAATGGGTAAACTGGGTGACTCACATTGAAAATTATTTTACTTTTTACATCCGTATCCAGATAAGTGCATAAAAAAGCACACTTTTCTTGTCAAAATTGCAAGCTTTATTAAATCTACCGTTTAATGGTTTATGTAATCGCCCTAACACCCAAATACATAAAACAATTGTCGAAGCAATATTGTCATGTAGTGTCAACAAAGGCTTGAAAATTTGATGCATGGTGTTTCGAAAATAAAAAAAATGTTTTGTTTTCCTTCACCAAGAACAAACACGTTTTCTTTTTTATTTCGTGTATTTTATTGTTTGTTCAATTCTAAAGTTAATATGTAACTTTTGACACCGTAAGGAATGCGGTGAACCACAGATGTATGATGTTTTGTCGTCCGGCGACGTGCGGCGATACGCCGTGCGTGAATTAAAATTAATGACATGGAAATGAGTAAATTATTAGTGTTTAATCAAGGACAAAATACAAAATAGTATATTAAAGTCGTTTGAATCAAACATTTTAACATGTTTTCAAGACAAGATTATCATGTGACAAGTAAAGAAACCCCTACAAATTGAATGTATACTAAGGAACATTGCTTAATACCAAAATTTACGAAAAATGTAGATCCAGTTTAAATACTATAAGAAATGTAAAAAGCAGTAGAATGTTTATGTCTTAAACTTGTTGTAATAAGAGACAAAATATCCGATAATTTCCACACACAAAAAATAAGCAGTTTATGCATTAAAAAAAGCCACGTTCAAGAAACACAGCTCCACTAATACCCCAGTCACACATACGGCGAGGATAGCTACGTCTAGCCCGGATGGAACACGTAGTAATCCGTATCGATTCGTACCGTAGTCGTACCTTAAAGTAGTAATCTGTATCAATCCGTAACAATCCGTACAGCTCAGGAACGGATCGATACGGATTACTACGTTTCTATCCGTGTCTAGACGTAAGGTAGCAAGGTACACTTAGATGCGAAAATTTGTGGCACGGACGGTCTTACATTTAGCGAGTCGCAATATTGCATTCCTTATGAGCAGAATTAGGGTGGGCCACTATTATAAATTGCGTGCATGTTTTGTGCTTTAAATTAATGGCAAGATCAGGTTTCTCATACAAGAATAAAGAAAGTTATCAAAACGAAAGGTTTTACACCATCCATGAAAATAGCATTGCCAAAATCATCAATTTTGCGCCTTTTGAACAGCCTGCAATGATCCCGCTGCAAGAACAGTGTCCAATTTTATTGCATTTCTCAATTTAATAGTCCTTACTGAACGTCAGGACATAAACGGAATGGGGGCCCATCCAGCTCGTTTTTTTCACAAAATAGCAAAAATGTTCCTGAGTATCAATCAACAAGCACAGAACCCTTCCGTGATTTGAATTTTTCCGCGAAAATGTGTCTCATTGCTCATACAAAGCTACCAGCCTTTGGTTTTCCAACTGACATCAGAATTTTACATGTATCGGCTCTTTAAATTTTCTAAAGAATTAATAATCATTATCTCTCACCTTAATTTACAGACATCCAAAATCACGACGTTCTATTTATAACAAATATTGACAAAGCAAAATTCGAAGTGTACCCTGCTACCGTAGCTATCCGCGCCGTAAGTGTGACTGGGGTATAAAAAGGACTGCGTTATTGTATATGAAACCGTACTCGGTACTTCTGCATTAGGCAAAGTAACAAAGAAAGATATTTACAGTCAGGCGAAAAAAACTATACTTTTGATTCTTAGTTGTTTTTAAGTCCAACATGTGTGTATAGCTCAATAACTTGCATCTGTTTCTTCAACAGGGACACGAGAAGCTATTAGTCAATCCGTTTACATACTTCGTGATGAAAACAACAATGGTAAGACACTATCAAACGCTTTTTTTTCATGTACGGCAACTTTATGAAAAGTAGACGCTACAAAAGTAGAAAAAAATCGCATAAGTTTCGTTTAGCTGCCGTCAAGAAAGTCATTTGTAAGATCACAAGAACTGAAAAAGAATTCTGCCGTAAGAGCATCTAAAGAATTTATTGTAAAGTCGTCGTAGACTGAAAAAACTAGCGCTGGGTCCCCCACTATATCCTGTAGATTACCTATATTTGCTCTTGCGCCTAACGCTATGGCATAGACAGACCTGCCCACCCTTTTTATCTTATCTAATTCGGTATTCATTTCAGTAGTGATACGTTCTTGCCCATCAGATAGTATTATTACAATTTCTCGACTGTCATCGCCTTTGGTCATAATGTTGTCAAATACACTGTTGTCAGCAAATTTTAAAGCATCCGTTAGTTTTGAAGTTTCACACGTGTGTTCATCAGACTGACAATTACCGTCTGAGATAACAAGCCTTTGTATCGACGATAAGAACAGTTGCTTTGTTTCCGAGTCATTCAAAGCCCTCCTTAGCTGAGTGTCTGCTCCATCTCCATACGTCACCAGTGCAATTCTGACCGTATTATTTTCCGTTTCCATTTGCGTTGTTTTGTGTGTGAGATATGTTATTGCGTTTAAACCAGTTTGGAAATTGTCAGCTGACATTGTCGGTGACATGTCAAAGTAGGAATACAATGTCCGAGGGGGTCTTCCGGGAGCATTCTAAAGATAAAAAACTTCAAAAACAGAGGTAATTATAATATTCAAATAAACTTTCCGTGCACCATTATTAATCTAAACTGTTCTGTAATATTATGTAAACATATATTTCTTGATGACTTTAGCTCGACAGGAACTTTTTTGTACATTTGTAATTATATATAATTATAAATTAATTATCTGATAAAATAATAAATTTTTAAGCGGTGTATTCTTAAAGGGGGCCAACACAGTTATGCTTTGAAATTGAACTAAAACAACTGTTCGTACCGTCACACGTTAATTGCACCAACTTTTTCAAAACCCTGCGTACAATGCATTGAAATTTTGAACAGAGTAAAATTATGAACGTCCTGTAGCCGTATTTTCCTTAGATGCTATGGCAAGCAACCTCAATATGGGACACTTCTTTACTACCCCTGGAACAAAATCAAATTGTGAAACATTCTTTGCCGTCAGGATATCTTTTAAAATCCCAATTTCGCAAGCGATAGAGTAAGTTGTTGTCTTAGTAAAATCAGCATAAAAGTGATATATATTTCTTACATAAGCATCTGCATGAAAACCTTAACAGCCTTCTTACTATTGGAATTCAGAGAGTTTAAAACAAAATAGTTCATGCAAACAAATGAAAGAATATACCGGATATCGTTAATCAAATATGAAGAATGTACAATATCCCAATTGTGCGTAAATTTTAATCAATTCTTACATATTTTACTGGCTAAGCTCTAGTTCGGGGAATTAAATAGAATACTTTATATTTTACTTTATTCTCTGGAATATTGACGTTTAAATATAATATAAAAATGAATTTAATGTTTAAAGGCAGATTTTCTATTTACTTTACTTCTTTTCTATTTGGAGTGTATAAAATCGTTGAAACATATTTAAACGTATCTTTGTGCATTGACAGACAAAGTGGTGGTCAATGGTGACATTATTTACTGGTTCTGGCAGTTTTCGAAAACATAACTCCTTTAATTTACACTCATTAACTTCGAAAATGCCTTCATTATTTTACTATTACAACTAACATGTATTTTGATATTCCCTTATCTTTATTCATTAGACTAATATTAATTCGAATACCGCGGCTTCTGTTGTGATACAAATATACGTTAAGCGAAACCGTTGTCACATAATCCCACTCTTTACAATGTTTTTAACTCACATCAACAAATTTACTAAAAGTAAACAGGGCTGACGTCGATAAAAACACATAAAAAACGATCTATTTCTTTTAACTCCCGACCTTAATAAAGTAAGTATTTACTTATACTTCTAAAAAGTTCCACGTTTGACGCAACCACGTGAATGTTTTAATTTACATCCTTACGTCACCTACGTTCGCTTTCTCCAAAGTAAAAATCAACTTACTATATGATTGTCTTTTATCATCGGCAAACTGATCAATTTATGTATACATTAACGGTGTAATGACTTAAACGAATATTAGATATTCTTTTCCGACGACGACATCTGATTTTCTGTGTACCCGAATAAAACTAATCCGAATATGAGCTTATTGAGTGGTAGTCATGCTTCGTTTAAATAAGTCCACTTAAACACAGTATTTTTTGTTATATATATATACATCATGTATATACGCAGTACAAATATTTCTTGGAAAAATGCTTTCTAGGTGAGAAGACAGGGCGTTTTTTCTTGTGTCCCTGAGTGTTTATAACATTGTAAGCGCTAGAATTAAAAATAAAAAAGTCTGTAAAAGTATCTATTGTAGCATACAGCTTCGTATCTTACACTGTTTGTGATCACTTACCCAAAAGCCAAGACCTTGTTCACTGTAGGGTTTAGATTTTCCGCGGCCTTGACTGTAGCTTTTCTTTTGGTCGACATACCATCCCTCAACACAAACACATATCGCTTAGCAAAATGTCCATATGGTCTATTCTTAGATGTACTGTCAAATAGTTTCCTTTGCAGCTTTAAGGCCTTTGTCAGTAAAAGTCGCTCCCGGTCTGTATTTGATATTTCTTACCGCTTCTTTTAAATGTGACTTATCGTTATACTGTCCTATAGAAATCTCAGTAACCGCTTCAAACGAATATGTTATAACACCTACTTGAAGGTTATTTTCTCCTATTACAATATGGTCAATAAAAAATTGTTAATCAACTCCCGCTGTTTCCCAAATTCTTCTTTTTTTTGACTCGCGGATGAATCGAGCACAAATACGAGATCGCTACAGTGGCTGACATATTCCCGGAATGATTGTTTTCACAAATTTATTGTGTACCGGGAAGAATATCTATCAACCCGAAAATTAAACCACTTCCTGCCGACTTAAATCATACAACAGAAAGGTATCTTTGACTCGTGCATGACTCGGGCACAAATACAATATCAGTCTCAGACAGCTGGCAATCGTCTGCAATTATGATTCTCGCAGATTTAATATCGTCTACAAAACATTCAAGACCGAACTATACAAACGTTATTGAGTTTTGAAATGATATACTAACAAGTGTTCGAACTGGTCTTGCTTAAGTTTGGTATTGTCTCTTTTCTACACTTCACAATCTTACCTGTTTCACAGTATATAACGTAATAACGTGGAGGGCAATCACAGAAGAATGCATTGACCCAATTCAGACATGTAGCACCATTCTGACACGGTGAACTGTGACATTCGTCGATGTCTATAGAAAAGTGTATATTATTACATACAGAAACAGTATTACTCGACCATGTGGATGATTTGAATGGCGATTTAAACTTTATAAGATTCTATTCATTTAAATTTTTAAGTTTTTTGAACCTATCTAGTGCATTAAAGCTTAACCTTAAATTTTGAGAAAGGAATGTCAAGCAACTCCAAATCAAAGAAAGAAAAGGTGGCTTCACATAAAAATTAAACAACATATAAAGCTTATATATTACTCTATAAAAGAACTGTCAGTACAGTGTGAATGTACATTGAATTCTGGGAAAGGACTGCATAAAGGGGCAGCCCTTTCGGACAGTTCAACGCCTTTAAAATGTCTTTGTTTTGATGCATCCCAGTGCTAAAATTTCACATAACTATGTGGAACGTAGTTTTCAGCAATTGTTTATTTTTGTTTTATTTCAAATCGTATTCCTTTTTTAAGTGCGAATGTGTGTGTGTGTGGGGGGGGGGAGAGACTTTTTGAGAATATTTAAGGTAAACAGCGTATGGGACTGTACGACAGCATATGTAAAGCAATTATGGTAGATTGTTGGTAAAGATGTTGTTTGTTTATCAAATATTTCTGTTTTTTTTATGATATATTCATAAACCTTAAGAAAGTATTGGAAAGGCCGGTGACATCGAAAACAAGTTTTAACTAAAAGGAAAAGTAGGTATTACAGGTAGACGAGAAAGATTTACTACGTTTCGTTTAGAACATACCGGTGGCGCAGTTTATCCCAGTGTATCCTGGCGGACAGATACACGTATATAAATTCACACCATTCACGCAGGTACCTTTATTGTGGCAAGGCTGAGAGTTACATTCGTCAATATCTAGAAAACAAAAGCAGGTATTTTCTCTAAGTGTTATATCTAATCTTACAGTCTTTAAAACATTTATGTCATGAATTATATTTCTACATATTACAGAAAGTGATTAAAACATCATTTTAAAACATCTCGTCAATATCTGTGGTAAACCGTAAAGTAAACATGAGCATATCGTGTATAGGTATATGGAAAGTTTAAAGACAGGAAACACCAAACAAGAAACAATAGTATAACTGAAATTTACACAAAAAAATCAAAAACATCTTTAACTGACTGTAGAAAACTGTAGAAAACTGTGGAAATGTCAGGTACATTAAGAAGCTCAAAAACAAGGCACAATCTCACATACTGATTTTGCAACGAGTTCCCGTGTACCCAGCTTGACATGAACAAAACCAGGCTTCGCCGGAAACACTGCATTCTCCTTTTGCGCACGGGGATTCATCACATATTGCTGTAAATTCAAATTTAATCATGATAAAAAGCCATAAAGGGAAAAATGACATTATATAGATATATCCTACTTTTGCCTTCATGTCATAAGAATTTATTGCTGTTGCTGTTGTAGAAGGAATTCATGTTTGTTATGCCACTTAACATGAATGTCATGTTATAAACAGTTACGATTATAAAATATATTAATAATATTTCTAATGATAACCATTGGTACAAAGTTGATTAGGAAACAAAAATTAAGTATTTAAAACATATTGCACTCAATGTGTCAAAGGTTATTATTTTGAGAGGTCGCAAAAGCATTTACGTTTAAAGTACTTGTTCGAAATATGTGTTACTGAATGAACTCACATTTCTCGCAATCAGATCCTGTATAGATGGCTGGACAATCGCAATAGCTTCTAAAGTTTCCCGGGATACAAGTTCCTCCATTTTTACAGTTGCAGCCGCCAATATCTGTGTAGAGCAATTTCATAATAGTTGCACATTTTCGATGGCTTACATTAAAGTGAATATATGTACGTCCGTCCGTTCGTCCGTCCGTAGGTTAAAAAACTTGGTATGTTAATAGATGGCAATATATAAATCATGAATGTCAAGATTTATGCTTGTAGGTCATAGGTCAATGTCACCATTGGAGGTCAAGTGAAAATTGCCATACGAACTGGAATCGCCTATAGGTTACTTAAAATTCAGCAGATAAATATATAGTAACAATCACGCAAGGCGTTTTATTGTGCAAACTTATCGCCGGAATTGGCAGTATACATGTTCAGTTTAGAGATAACAGATAAACCCGAAGTTTAGTGAAACAAACGAATGATCGGCAACATAATTTATTGTTTTAATTTTTTAATGATTTGTAGACAGGTATGCAACGTGTCAAGTAGAGTATACATTACAATATATGTTTCATCACATTTAAAGTTGTACCAAGCTCAGCTCTCACTTAATGTCTTACACTTGACTTAATGTGTATATAGAGCTGCTTTCACAATTAAATGGCGTGTAGTGACAGTCATATGTTAAAAAAATATTTTCAGTTTTTAGTGGTAGCAGAAATTCGAATTCTAGCTTGTTATACATCGATCACCTTTTTTAACCTAAAACATATGAACATGTTTTATTTTTCAAATTTAGTTTTACTGAGCGAATTTTACATAGGTACATGTGTTAGGTGACATCCGACCATATTTTCAGAGGTTTTCTGACAATGAATTAGTTTTTGATAATTCCAAGGCACAATTACGAAGAGAGTGTCCAAGTTTTGACAAGGTTTGAATGTTTGCGAACGGAAAATCAAATCTCCAGATATTTAACCTCTCTCGTTTGACAATATTGCATCTTACAGACACGGGAACACTTGGCGATAGGCCTACCGGATTTCTTTTCTTTACATTACTCAACAAATTTAAACTATGCGATAAACATAATGTCACTTCCGATGAGGCGTTTCTTTATCTCGTCAGAGTATATGGCTTTCAAGTCCAAAAATATTGACTCTTGATCAATTTAGTAAGCGATGTAGGTAGTATAGCGAATAGAGATCGGACTTAGCACCATCGGGCAGCTCCTCAAAAGAAAGAAGTTGGTTGATGTAAATATGGCCATTTAATTCAGAGGTACCTTTAATTGGTAGGATTTTTTGGCGATGTTGCATAAACAGGGTCATACATTGACTGTAATTTTGGTTCTAAATAATAGAACTAGTAGGACAACTTAAATTCGGTATTCCTAGTGTACTTTCGAAGCGTTACTACATCTACGTACATTGTACATAACAAATAAATGCCTCATTCTCGTTACATCATCTGTTCATAATCTACTCCCTTCATTTGTTATCTGTCAAAGTGTTACTATACACGTTAAATGAACAAACAAACTTATATAGAGAAAATGTCAAACGCACCTTTACAAGCTGACGACGTCAATGGTCCAGAAATACTTTCCAGTGAGTTGTAATTGTCTGCATTAAAGTAATAAGATGCATTTGTGGCCACATTTTTCAATTCTTCAACATTAACGGAACTTCCTACACCCGCTGTATCAATGATAATCCCCAGATCTTTCAGCTTTTGTGCAGCGTTTATGCTTGGCTCAAAGAGGTCAGTCACACCTGAAAATTGATACATACGATAAAATTATAAATTAGAATATTGATAAACTGACCACGTTATGAATAAACTAATCTCCATAAACTAATTATTTAGGATAATCTGTAAGTTAAGCACTCTTTCGCAGTTCAAAATAAACATGTTTTAAACGGATGAACCAAAAAATTTAATCGGCTACGAATTCTTTCACATGTCTGAAAACGAGGACTTTTTATTCGTATTAATAGAACTGAGATGAAACCTTCTACAATCAAATCATGCTATTTTCCCCTTACGAGAAACTGTGACATTTTCTTAATTTGTCTTTATTTTAGATATATATTTTATAAGAAATGTCTGTAAGCGTCCATGTTTGTGTTACAAACATACTTTCTGTAGGACTAACATTGGTCTTATTGTGGTTTTACATGTAAAAAATTGTTTGTATTTATATTGATAAAAGTATATATTTCATGTTATTCTGAAAACAATAACCATTTACATTTTTCAATTTTATCTTAAAACACTTTTATACTAATGTTCATCATGGATGAATGTATGATAAATAAATAAATAAATAAATAAATAAATAATACTACATGTAATTATTAAGAATATCAGTAAACGAGTCTGTTCACCAATATAAAATAAAATGCGCTTATTTTTTTTTAACTGACAGGTTACCTTAAATTAATAGTTTAATCGATAAAATCATAATTGTTTTGTTTAGACGGACGTGCCTTTAAAAGAACACATTAATTTATAAGGAATATACTCTCGCTTAATATATGTATCTAACGTTAGAAAGTTATCACGATTGAATAATAATCAGATTTTAAAACTTACCGATGAATTCTCCTGGCCATTTAATCTAAGTGGCAGTCAAGGCGCAAAAATCATTTTCTAAAACTGCCACACTTTGCTACCCTGTAAGGGCAACATCGGTCATTTGGAAAAAGTTTCAATGTTAGAAATATGTTTACGTTTTCATGTTATATTTATTGTTATAATTATTACCGTCTGTCATGAGTATAACAATTCCAGTAGTCGATGATCGGCGTCCTGATACAGATGTATCCTGGAACATTTCTGTTGCCTTGACAATTGCGGCGGTAATATTTGTTTCTCCACCCGGATAACTAAAATTCAGCCACACCATAAGAAAACCAACGTAGTGCATTTGCGACCAGCATGGATCCAGACCAGCCTGTGCATCCGCGCAATCTGGTCAGGATTCATGCTGTTCGCTAACGGTTTCTCTAATTGCAGTAGGTTTTGAAAGCGAACAGCACGAATCCTGACCAGACTGTTCTGGATCCATGCTGGTCGCAAATGTTGGTTTTCTCATGGTGTGGCTCAAATGTAATATTTCATATACCTTCGTCAAAGTACACATTCTTGAAATTTTAAGATGTGTACAGTAAGCACGGTAAAAAAATTAAACTATCATTATGGACATCAAAATGCATGCGGCTTTGTACGTTATGACATTTCAGTCCAGCACGTATAAATATACAACAGATAACAGAAAATTGACTGCCCTTAGGATTTAAATATCCACCTGAAAACGTACATTTATTGATGTCAGATGCACTGAATTACGTGAAAATGTTGAGAACAACCTGTAAACAAGATTAAATTTAAATAGATAACGTTACTGGTTTGCATTTAGAAAAAGGGAAGCATAGACATGCCTTGACTTTGACAAGGTCATATCTTGATATAGCTTTATAACTTGTCATTACTTGACAGGATAAATCTCAACGAAATATTTCATTTATATAACCTTTATTTAAGAATCGGCCGAAGTAAAAGCAAACTTGATTGACTTGAAGTAATACAATTCAGTTATATGCTTAATTGAACAGAATTTCAAATTTATAAACATATACTTACTTAATTGCTGAAATAGCTGATTTTAAGGTCGTCACGTCATTATTCTTGTTAAAATAAAACTGGATACGAGCATGGTGATCGAAGACGATCAGTGCCACCTGAGTTGCTGACGATCCTATATCGAAAGCATCTACAATCCGTTGAACAAACTGAAGTGATTTTGTGAAACCATCCATCAAAACGCTCCCAGAGCCATCGATGATGAACGCAATGTCAGCTGGCGAAGCATCCTGGCAGTCTAAAAGTATACTGAATTCAGTCAATTTCATTGGAATTCTTCGTTTAATTATTCGGCTAATCATCTAAACTCAATTTACAGCAGACCGAAATATTGTTATCATTACTTTCTGAAGTTCAATGTTCTTTCTGTACAGGCAAATTGAATATACAGATAGAGCTGCTATCCTGAATATTTATGATGATTTAGTAAATTTGATTACATTGGCAATATAGTTCCGCTTTTGCCGGTGGTAGGGAAGTGAGGTTTTGTGTATTTCATTACTTCTTATAAACAGACTTAGTTATTATTTTCTTTACATGCGTTATATGCTTAAAATGATCTTACTTACATATGAATATTATAAATATAAGCTGCATGAATCAACCTCATTCATACAATCATCGTCTGAGGCAGTCCTAATGAATACGGAATAAAGAAAAAAAGTGCAGGTAATATAAGGATTTCTGATTATCTTGCTTAACTGCATATAACGGTGTTAAATCGCGCGCGCACACACAAACACACATACACACGCATGGACACGCACATACATGCACACACATACACAAACGAACGCACGGGCACGCGCCCTCGCTAACGAACACGCACGCACGCACGCACAAAGAGGAAAAACACCACAGTAGGACTCCACCAAGGGACTGTTGGTGGCAAAAATAAAGCGAGCACGTACCCCTCTCCTAGTAAAAGGTGAGGAGGCGCAAAAGTAAAGGAGAGATAGGGGAATGGAAAAGAAACACTAACAACAAACAAGACATCACACGCAACACAAAATACGAAACAGACAAAAACCAATTTGAAAATACTGGGGCCCAGACTCGGAACGGTCGGCAACTTTTATAAAGGAAACTGGGGAGGGGTGGAAGCCGCGAGGAGAGTGAGAGAGTGGGTAAACGCGTTAAGGGCATGCCAACCTTGCACTTACCATATTTTCAACGAGTTAAACTAAACACTTAAATAGATAACTCACCACTAAGATAGGCTCTTGCATTAATGACCAAATACCAGATTTTATAAGTAGGTCAGTCTAAGGTATAATTACACCAGCCAGAGCACAATGACCCTAACATTTAAGGGTATGACAAAACAAGCTGCAAGACAAAATTCCACTCCCTTTGTCCGTTTTTGATAGGATTAAGGAGAATAGAATTACGGAATCTTACTCTCTACTTGTCATCGCACCATCACAAAGGAAAGCGTACCGACTAACTGCAGGGTGCTCATGATTATCAAACATACACTATACTTAACGATGTTCGCATTGTATCCTCTTTTGATCAACGTTTGTACAAATATATAATTAAAATAAGCATTATTTTTATTTTTCCCAATTTTATAAACTACTTCCCATTAGTATGATATCGCCTCAGTCACAATCAAATGCATACTTTTTAGGTGCTCTATGATATACACCCAAATTTAAAAGTGCATGTTTATATATTCTGTCTTCAGCACTTCAGGAGTTACATATCACTACCCAGTTGCAGGTAAAACTACTATCAGGTAGCTGATGTACATATAAAACGAACGCCATGCTGTCCAATAACAGAAAAAGGCCAAAATTCAGCGTTATATTGTTTCACCTTAAAAAATGTGTTTTTTGTCTTTTCATTTTAATTAAAACCTAAAACCAGCAAGACCTTGTTGTGCTGTTTGGTTTACAGGAAAATTCGTCTTCTTTCAGCTGCAAGTTATTTCAACTGTCTATGTTACCCACAACAGAAGTTATGTACTGAAGACTGACATGACCGTTTTGTTATATATTTTAACTTTTTGCTCTTCCTCATATCAGATAATGTGATTTCATTATAAAATAATTCTTTTTTTACTGTCTTATTTGTCTCTGTGTGAACTTCAGTCTACCTTCTTCTGAAAAATAATAGCATTCTTTCAGGTGGAAGTTTCTTATCTCCTCAAATTTGACTCTGAACAGACAATGATAAATGCGCCAATTTTTTTGTCCTGTCCGTAGACACCTATTTTCTTTGTGAAGGATGCAATATTAGAGTTTAATCACTGTTGGTATGAAAGCTGCTAGGATAGTGTCTTAGTTGATAAACATTAGACGGAATTAAGCTGGGTTATATAGATATAAATAGTTGTTGAATTGCAAAATGTCTTGTCCGTAGACACATGTCTTGTCCGTAGACACTAAAGAAACGAAGTTTTTTTGACAAATATCATTTATAAAATCATACTGGAGCTATTTATCAAGTTTCAATGATACACCACACTTAATGTTTTTACAAAATATAGAATAAATATATTTCTAATGAAACTTACTTCTTCCAAATGCAAAATGTTACCCATTTATTCTTGTGTGTACAATCTGAATCTGAGAAGTACAATGGATATAGAATATGTTTTAATCTTATACATGACTTATATAAATGTTAAAAGCTATCAAAAAAGGAATAAATACATTTCTTTCTAACCCTCCCTTTGTTATGGCAAAAACAAGGCATGCAATGGAAGTGTCTACGGACAAGACATTGCACAAATACTATTCAATATATTTTCTGTTTTCATAAAAACCAGCACTGGACCTTAAAAAATATATCAAGTGTTCTTTGAAATAAATCAAGAGACTCTGAAATGCAAAAAAACCCAATCTTTTACAAGCTAGTAGTAAAACAGAAAGAATAAGAAGATAGAAGCAAATCATTTGACATTTGGTCATATTCTAGTGGAGTATGGATCTATTGTTAGACATGGTGTGGCTGTCCACTTTCAACTTAAACATTTTGTTATAATCCACTCAAGATGGCATATTTCTGTGCTCTTCAGGCCAAGATATAATGGTGATTGGTTTTCAAGATTTCATTCTATTCATCTGCCTATCAACTTTATTCTGTAACTGACTGAAATCACATAAAATTGAAGCAGTTTAAATCATCTTAAAAAAGAAATTACAAGCAATTTACTACGTGATTACCGTAGTCTCCTTGCAGTTTCTCCCTTTCAAAATGAGAGCTATTTAGATTTGTTTGTTTTTGGGGGTTTAATGCCCTTTTTCAACAGAATTTCAGTTATGTAACTTAACAATTGGTTAATTGATCTGTACTGTTCTCTGCAAGTAACTGCCAACCTCCCACATGCATCAGAGGCAGAGGTCTAGAATTTTGAAATCATAGTTTGATTTACGATTTGAGTTACTAACATTTGTTCTATTTTTCCAAGAAAATAATATTAATATAGGTGATAACATGAAAAATAAGAAGTAAATGTGATAAAAAGATAGTTAAAAAACTTTGTCTCCGGTTGTACTATCTTATATAATGGAAAAAGGTCAATATTAATAAAAAATATTACTGGCTAGAAAAAGAGAATGTATCTTGGGAATTTTAAGAAAAAAAACATAATATGTAAGTCATTAGCTGACTCAAAACTAAGTGATAAAAACTTATCACAGTGAACATTTAATTATTCTGTAAACAGGTTAAAATTTACAGGAATTTTATTTTGCAGGACTACTTAAAATATTAGTATGAGTTATGGATCTCACAGAATAAATGTCATATGAGTATTTTACAACATACAGCTATTTAAGCAGTCAGCAAGGGAGTTTGTTTCATTAGTTTTCCATTTAAGACACAGTTGTAATCTTTTTAAGATGTTGTTCTGAGCTATAAGTTTAACAAGTTCTTCCTACTTTTTTAATGTTTCTGCTTTAATGAACATGTTTAGATGAACTCATAGAGTTCAAACATGTTAAACTTTGTGTTTATACTTTTTTACCATTTCTTGATTGATAAAGGTTGATAACAGCATGTAAATATATTTGCCTCAACAAAGTCTAGTCAGGTGGTTTCTTCCACCATCCAATTTCAGGAAGATTGTGGTTTATTTTTGTTTAGTTGAGGTTAAAAGTTATTACAGATAAATAAACATAGTCTAAATGGTGTACATAACAGGCTGCAAGGTCAGTTCTTAAGCCCATTAAATGCATGAGCATTGATCAGATTGACAGAAACATCATTACTCTATCTGTCTTTTAGACAGAAATTATGGTCAAATGTCTTGTCCGTAGACACCAAGCTGAAGGAGAATTTTAACAGCCTATTTCAGTGAGGATCCTTCCAAGTATCATTATTTTTAGCATATAGTGAAATATGAAAACAATTAGTCCTAATTTATGTAAGCAATAGCACAGAACTTGTCACATAATGACATTTTGATTTAGTCACAGTTGTTCAAATCCTTCAATTATTCGAAGACACATTCCGAAGACCGTCAATTATACTTCTTTTCATAAATTTGTTTGTTATTTACTTGTTCTTGATCATATTAAACATAAAAAGTTCAACAGAACTAAAAGACTGTCTTCTAAAACCTATGTAGAAAGCACTTGGCGATGATGTCTTGTCCGTAGACTTTTTGGGTAAATTTCGGCTTTCATTTTAAAATTGCGATATCTCTGCCAAACATAGTCGTAATCACAAAAATGAGACCATTATTTAAAGAGAAATGACTGAATTTTTAGAAAATAACATATTTGAGTTGAATAAATGCATTTCAAAAGGTATGCAAAAACTGAAAGCAAGTAGTAAACAAAAATTTCTAGAATTTTGAACTTCAAAAGAAGATAATAACTACAAATCTTTGTGTAATTTATTAGTTTTTGGGGTTTTCTATATTACTTTTATGTACCTTATCATGTGGTAACAGTCCTTTAAAAATGGTCATGTCTGTTTTATTTTTTCCCTGAAGATTCATCTTTATATCGAAAAAAAAAATTGTCGAACTATCAGACAGCGACAACTACCATTGTTTTTGTAGAACCAAGGTATATGGTAAATTAACATTTCAAAATAAAAGAGTTTTACAAACTTTTATTTTTGACCCCAAGTGAAACAAAAAAATGCATTTGATTGTGACTGAGGCGTATGTCTAAGATCAAGTTTTAGAAGTGTTTAAAGATGTGTGTTATACCTTTGTCACAAGACTGTACGAAGTCCGTACGGTTTTAAAAAATCATACGAGTCCACCAGTTTTAGCATCCTTTACGATCTCTGTACAATGGTAGCTTGTGGTCATAGTACGTACGGACCTCGTACGAGCTTTAGAGAATGCAATCGTAGCCTATCCGTACGGACATCGCAGATAAGTCGTGCGGAGCTCGCAAGGAGTTCGGCCGTACCTCGTACGATATCCTTTGACTCGTACGGCGCTCGTACGGTGCCCGTACGGTATACATTCGACAGGAATAAACCAGTTGGCGGCGTCTGAAAATTGTCCATTTGTAGCTACTCAGCTGAATCGATTACATCCAAAGTCAATATTAATTAATCAATATTAATTAAGATACCATAAGTTAAGATGCCTCCTATATTGTAATTTTTTGCAATTTTCATTATTTACATAATTTTAAACATACCAACACATATTTACAACAATTTATTTACAATTACTTTGTACGCTTTTGTATGCGGGATACAACTCTCTGCATTATCTCCAGGAACATCTCAGGTTCCATCCGAAGGAACCCTTTAAAGTTCCCCCGGACTCTCGCATTCGTTCCTGTATGAGGGTATCGTACTTACCCAGCAGGAGGCGCCGTTGTAACCGTGGCCTTACCCAACAGGTACGCCTCCGCTGCTGCCGCCGAGCGTTCAGCGTTTCTTGTAGAAGCAGTGCTATGAATAAAAATGTCATTATGGGCACGTGGCTGGTGCAGCGCGAGTCGCATGTGCACCAGTCTGAGACGATGTGGCTCCATCATGTACCACGTCTCGACAGTACCTGGAGGAACTTGAAATATACTCCTGTTTTTATACCATCATGAATTATTAAGGAAGTCGTACGGAGCCCGTACTACTATCGGAAGGCCCTGCGAGTCCCATGCGAACATCGCACGTTCTCCGCACGGTGTACTTAATATCGTACGGACATCGTACGCTGACCGTGCGAGTCCCCTGCGACAGTCGTCCGAACATCGGCAAGCCTCGCAGTTTTCCAATTCCGCACGGACATCTTGCGATGCTTGTATAAGCTCTTCCAGGATCCGTGCGGTTCTCGTACGGGACTCTTGCGAGCTGTTCCCGACTTCGAAATCTCTACGAGCTCATAGACATATCGGGAGGTCGGTGAAACATTCACGACTTTCCGGGACTCTACGAGTTAAAAAAATCCGTGCGACGCTCGTAATAGTCTCCGATGTCCGTACGGCCACCGTACGAATGAAAACCTACTCGTACGGAGCTCGTAGCATTATTGTGACCAGGGTGTTATATTTGTTTAAATCAGTAAAATTTAGTGAAAGCCTTACGTAGTTAATGATATCCATACTCCTGTTGTAATAACTTTTTGGTTATATGAAGAGTTCTATCATTAAAAGCCTCTAACTTTGAGCAATCTCGTGTAAAACGGATAGGTTGTGAAATACAGACGCCGTGTGATGTCGCTCGAGGGACATTCCCTTTCAGGCCGGGGAAATTCGAAATCGTTTCTTTTATTATATATTTTTGTTTCTAAATTACTGTTTACAATTGTTAAATGCAAGTACAAATGTACACAAATTACGCTCATAAATCTGAGGTATTGGCCTTGTTAAGCTGTAATTCTTTAAGATAAACCTTATAATAAATATTGGGATTTTAATATGTCAGATATGAGTTACTTGAAAAGTGACAATTTTAATATGAAATAAAGTGATGCAAAAAGGAAATATCCAGTATTGGAAATTGGTCATTGCTCAAAATGATTTTGAGCAAAAATCATTTTTTAAGGAAAAAATACTCAGTTGAAAGATTGAACGTTTTTTCAATTATCTTCTTAAAGAGAAACAAACAAAAAATCAAACAGACAGTAAGGAATCTTAAAATATTTCCATTTTTCAGAGAAGGGGAAGTAATTAACTGCTTTATACATATCTCGGAAATAAGCAGAACAACTACAGTTTTCTCTCCATTTTCTTCTAATAGACGTATACATTATACGTGTATATGTACAAATGTACAAGCTTCCACGCTAGGAATTTTTATGTTGATGAAAATATTAGTATTTTACCCCTCTAGATTTACCACACGAACGACTCTTGCGAGTGAAATTAAAAATTTATCAAACACCACATTCAAAGGATCACTTGGCACCTCTGTTACAAGTTATGATGCATATTTCTATGATTTTGCAAACTTAAATTGTTTACCCATTGTTTTGTTAAGTGCCAAATAGTGGTGTTCTTAAATAGAACAAATTACATCCAGATGAGGCAGTTGCATGTGTCATATTTACCTCCAAAGCATCCAGTACCAATTTAAATGAGTCACTCAGCATTGAAGATCGGTCGGGATATTAGTTATGACTGGGAACCGAACCCGGATCATCGGCATTGCAGTTCAACCTATTAACCACTACGTCAATGACTCCTAATAGAACACAACCATTGAACACACTTCAGGACATAATGCTGTACTGAAATGATAAAATGATATCCTTTGTCCCCCCCCCCCCCCACACACACACACTTAAACAGGTACAATCATTTTTGGAGAAAACTTGAACTTTGGTTATTGTGTCGGAAAGAACGCAGGTCTTCTGATGAGATTCATAACATTTCAAGTACAAAACTGTATATAAAGCATAATTGTGATGTGTGAATTATAAAAAACAGTTTTAAATCAAATCGGTATCGGTTTGATTTTCAAATCTTTTGAAGCTGTACACTGTTTACATTTAATTGTAATGTATTTATAACTGCATTTCTCCTTTGCATTCGTTAATGTTGATTGTAAAGAATGTGATAAAAATGAAACAGGTAATTCCCCTTTTATTTCACAGACATTTAAAACGACATTTATCTACAGTAATTCAATTTGAATTCGTGCGTTTTGCCTTTCTATTTGCATTTGAATTTATCTAATGAAAAAGTCATTAAACATTAAATCATCCTGTCATGTGTTGATCGAGAAAGTTTTTTTTTGTCCTAGCGTTTTATTGAAATGTCATAAATTGTTATACATTGGTAGATAGACAGGTAGGTTTTATTGGGTAAAAGTGTACACAAATCAAGCAAAAATATTGCAATAAAACAGATGCATGATATATAACAACAATATGGTGGCAAGCAGACTGATTAGAATCATACATATTTTCTAAACCATGAAATGCACACGAATACCAGGGATAAAACAAAAAAGAGAAACAACGTTCCCCTTATTTCCATTATGGTCCCTGTTATTAGCGGCATGGTAACCCTTCTAACCTCTGGTAACCAGTTCAAGGACCTAAACTGCTCAGTGCTCAGTACCAACACTTACATGAGACATACTATCAAGACCAATGACAAACTGAATAAGCTTGTTTTTTCTTTTCTTTTTTTTTGAGTAATTTGAAGCCTGTTCTTCCAGTATTTAGTTAAACTGAAATTCTAGGAAAAACAAACATAATCAAACTGGCACTGAATTATTAGAGCCATGGCCAACATTTTCTTGGTGTGAAAAGTCAGAAATTTACTCTTCCGATACAAAAATTCCAGACGTGCATTTGCTTTAGTAACCACAAATCTTGCAATTTCATCACAAGATAGATTCTGGTCCAAGCTTGCACCAAGGTACTTCACTGAATCGGTAGCTTTAATATTTGTACCATTACATTAATATTCAGTCTTGATCGAGACCTTAATTTGGGTTTTGATCCAAACAGAATGAACTCTGTTTTTCCAAAATGTAGT
Source organism: Mercenaria mercenaria (assembly GCF_021730395.1). Lineage (NCBI taxonomy): Eukaryota > Metazoa > Mollusca > Bivalvia > Venerida > Veneridae > Mercenaria > Mercenaria mercenaria. The sequence continues at coordinate 50,752 of NW_026462374.1, read as the reverse complement.
GAAAGCTTGTTATCAACACGCCATTCACTTACAATTTCAAGTTCACTGGATAAAACAGTTTCAGTCTGTGAGAAGTCATTTCCAGAGACAAGAATACCTAAATCATCGGCATATAATGAAAGTTTGTTATTAACAATAGCTGACATAACATTTACATAAACTAAGAACAAAAGGGGCCCAAAGGATGGACCATTGGGGAACCCCATGGGTGAAATAGATGCAAGAACGTAATGCAGACATATTCAGATATGGTAAATATTTTAATCTTGGCACGGCATTGAATATAAAAATGAATATCCATGATTTGGGTACCAAACTCTGCACGAGAACGTGTGCGAATCTGACAAACCACCACGAACTGTAAATTTTAAAATATGCCAAACAGAAAAAAAGATATTACTTTTATCCTGAGTATAAATACATGCCAACGGTGTACCCTAGGTATAGAAGCAGGTCTATCTGAGTATCCTTAGCAAACTGTCAGGTCGTCTTGGCTATAAATACAGGCCACAAGTTATTGGATCAGGCAACCACTATTTGGAAACTTGCTATTCATAAAGTCCACTCTGGGTACACTGGGTATAAATACAGGTCAACCTGGTTTTATATATGGAAAACTATGGGTATCCTAGGTGTACAAACAGGCCTCTCGTGGTATCCATTGTATACATACTGGCTATAACGTCTATATATGTATGACAATACGGATAGAGGGTCGCCTATATATGAGGTATGCAGGTCACTCAAGGTATCATGGATATACATACAGGTCAGGTTAGCTTTACATACAGATACACTATGAGTATTCGTGGCATAAAGAGGCAACTATGGGTACCTTAAGTATAGATGCAGGCCATTTTGGGTAGCAGGGTGACCACATGTGTATCCTGTGTATACAGACATGTCATACTAGCTACACATATATGCCAGTTTGGACATAGGCTAATTACGCTTCACAACTTTGCATCGATAGCGTAAAGTAATTGATCTTAGTTTGCATGTATACAAAGGATTCCACGGGTGACTGCATGTATGACTGTATTCTTATAATACCTAAAGTAACATATCACATACTACTGTTGATTGCAAGACGAAATGCAATAGTTTAAGGTGCAAATGCTACCGATCCGACCAGGTTTGCGTGTATGAATGTGCATGCGAGGCTATTTATATACAAACTGTAGAACTGTAAATGGCAACGAAGCAATACAGTTTTGACATTTTTAAAACAATATCTTCTGGTACTGTGTATAGAGAAAAGACTATGAGCAAGATTGAACTGTGTGATGTTACATACTAATTATATTCTTAATGCATGGAATATTTACATGCTTTAGTTGGACATTTATAAAACTTACAGGATTTTTATCAATGGTACTAAATGAACGTTTGAAATGGAAATTTGATACATTTCAATTAATACTCATGAGTATTCATACGAGCTGAAAAACTCTTAATTGATATTTATGAAGCACATTATTCCAATTATTTGTAAATAAATTTACAAATCCCTGGCTTTATTTTGATATCATTGTTGTTATTCTGCACCAAAACTGTCCAAGATACAATGTATTAAATTTTATGTGACACACATATAAAATGCACCAAATGACCCTTGACCTCGTTTACTTCACTATAAAGGGCCTCTCAAGGGCGACTACCGGGCAAGTCTTTCTTGAGACAGCTAGTAGATAACGTTTAGTATAGTAGTCGTCCATCATCAGAGAATGCCTACGCATGTCACATTTTTACTTGTGTGGGCATACTAAAATTTTTAACACAGAGAACGAACCATCGTATGAACTCTAGAAAAAATATTTAGTCCTATAATATACAGGCGTCTCGTCATATTCGACTTTTTGCAGTATTTAACTCAATGCGAAAGTATTAGTATATCACCCAACGGGAGCCACGAAAAATGATATCACAATACATATTGCGCAGTTTTATAACCAAATAAACGGTAATAATTTACCGCTTTTTGTGCAAGTATTGTATTTAAATACATTCACTTGTAAGACCTTTTTCGTCATTAATCTTTCACTGTTCAGAACGCATAGGGTAACCACTGTTTACATAGAGATTTAAGTAAGAAATAATTTATAGCAAAACAGTGCATTATCACTATTTATACACGATGGGCGGTTATACGTCGGGTGTAATAATTTCATTAGGGCGCAGCAGAAAACAGGCAAATATTTGATGGATGCCTTCAAGGATATACCTAGTAATCATTCATAACATGCTAGAATCGAAACTATGTATCTCAAATTGAATAAAATCATTGTTTTAAGACGCGCATTATCACTTGGCCCTCGTGATATAATTCCATCTCATTTGACAAATCACTATTTGAGATACAGGGCACATACTACTAGAGTAAGGTGTACCCAATCTGACTAAAGTACATCTCCTATTACGCTACGCATAGGATCTGAGAACGACCTATTCATTGCCTCGTTCTGACGACTCTTTCGCTAGCCAATCAGAGCCTGACTTACAATATCTTGCAAATCTACCTTTAGCCTTGACTTTTGATATTTACAATTCTTATGTCATAATGTATCAGATATCCGGTTAGCTCAGTCGGTAGGCCACTTCCTTTGTAAGCGGGGGGTCCCGGGTTCGAGCCCTGAAATGACTGCACATTTTTCTTACTCTTTGGCATTCGAACAAGTCGTCTGATTGGATAAAATAAAAATAACAATACTGGAAATCCAAAATATACAGAAGACGAATGTAAATGGGTCGTTCTCAGATCTTCGTTTAGAAGATCAAGTACTTAAGATTGAGGTTTACCTTGATGGTTTTCGAAATGTAGTATTCAAAATAAATACCTGTTGAACTATAGAAGTTTTATATCGAGTGTGTACTGCTTTACCCATTTAATTTGCTGTTTCTATCCGTTTTCCGTTACTGGCTGCTGATATTTCATAATGTACCAATATGGGTGCTTCGATCGGAAAACTGATATTGTCAAATGGCATAGCAAACATAGTAAACTATGTTCCAACAGACAAAACAAAAACCGCATTAAATGGTTATGGCTGCAGCTCATATAGTTACTTTCTAAGTAATGTATAAAGGTTAGATAAATAGATATGTACATACACATTATTTAACACTTGTATGCCAATCAACGAAAAAACAAACGACAAAAAAAAACAAAAAAAAAAAAAAACACGAAAAAACAACAGTATAGTACTTAGTACGTGTTGATGAAACTAACAACACGGTAAATCCTAAGCACATATACAATAGAATTATTTTTATCATTGAACTCATTCTTTATAAAAGCAAACAAGCACATCTAACGCAACTCCACTGTCGAATAACTTCAACAAGGAAGTGAAAATCTTATTTTATTTGCACTAGTTAAGAGGCAGGGGAAATTATTGTATTTGGGCCTGTTGGATTATCTAAAGTGATATTATATGCATATATATTCAACTGATTGTTTGTGATTATTGTATTTGTTAATATTTCCCTACATGAGTACTTTTGTCAAGGATTAATAAATGTATGATAAGGATGTCCGGACTCTATAAAAATGGCCGTTGTTAAAATATTTACATTATGTGCAGAGGGCAGTTAAGACTGGAACAGTCATTCATCCATGTATATTCAGCTCAATTTAAAAAAAAAAACATGTAAACGGTTATGAGACACTTTTCCCACCACCATTCCCTACATGTTGCAGCATACTATAGAAAAATGGCCAGTAATCAATGGACTGTCCACAGGAATTAGTAGGTGAGCAATTTAAGCTGGGCCACATTGCATCAAAAGTGTTCTAACGCCAATATTCAACATAAAATCGACATGGGACCACAGTTATTTGCCATTGGTGGAGTATAATTAATAGGGAAATATTCAACAAGTTTACTTACAATGTGAGATCCTGTTGTCTTCTTCATGCACATCTTCTTTGTTCGGGCTATTCGTCGTTAAATCTACGTAAGCTTTGGTGTCGTACGAACCTGTGCATGGAGATGACACATTAATTGACGCCATAACCAACAACAGCTGAATAAATTGTAGAACCAAGATTCTTGTACAGTATGTTGTATAAAATTTGAAAGAATATCTTCTGGAAGCATACAACGCAAGCAGACTCAGTTGTGTGCTGTCTCTCGTGAGATGTTTTCAAAAGGGCAATTCTCCTTATGTCGCACCCAGTGATCCCAAAGGACAAAAAATATAAAACAACATCGAAAATTACTATAATTGCCTTGACAATACCGGCAGGAATATTTTTGCTCCACTTGGATTCCTGAAATACGGTACGAGTTCTTGGCAAGCCACGTTATTTAGTGAATGAAATCAGTCTTTGTGTTTTCAAGAATATGTGTTAGATGGAGTGCACAAAATAGTAAACAGCAGTAAATATCGTAAAGGATGATAATTATTTTTTGTCAAATAAATGTGTGAGACGGCATTGTACTACATGGAATTTCTGTAAAGCACGTTTAAATATCCAACTTAAAGCAGAAAGACACCTATCAAGAGCGTTGAGACATCGAACTACATGTACCAAAAGTTGTTTATATTACAGTGCGGACCAGTTGATTAAGTAATCAAATTAAAAACAACATGTTAACGAACAAGTTCCATAGAATTTTCGTTCGTCTTTAAATTCTCGTATATTTTTGTGACTTTCCAAACGTAGGTTAAAGTCGTAAAAGTAATAATTATATGAAAGCAAGGTTTGATTTTGTTGAAATTTTGAAATATCTTAACAATATAAACACTCAATTAAAATGTGCTTGAAGTATCCCTAGAATACTGGCAAAGGCAAATATTAAAATAAACTGAATTTTTGAATGTTCGTTTTTTGCAAATGTTTGGTAGAATTTTTTTGTGTTTGATATTTTTCACTCAAATATTTGAAATTAGCGATGTATTCCACTGTCATATTTCAATGATTTATTGAAAACTTTAAATAAAAGAGTAATCTTTATGTTCAAGGTCGTGAAAAAGCTTTAAGTGATCATGAAAAAACTATTATCTTTAATAGAAATAATTTTACCTCCAATATTGAAGAGCAGAACATTGACTACAAACTTTTACTCAAGAACATTTTCAAACATGGCATTATGTAGCAAAATTGGTAAATATCATATTTACACAAGAATTAACTTAATAATACTATTAGGTTATTTAACATTGTTCTGTACAATACGGAGATATATTTGGACGAGTACCCAGCTGAGAAAACCATATTGGACGAGCCGCTAGGCTGGGAATTACATCTCGGCCAATTTCGATAACCAGCCAAATTGTACCAGGCACTCTTTGGTTATAGTCATTGAATTACTCGAAAAACGGGGAATTTAGCCTTGTCCGCTCTTTTAAGCCGAACAGTTTTCATCCGATCTTCACCAAACTTGCTGACAATGTTTGTGGGCATAATATCTCAGCCAAGTATTATTACCACCCAAATCGCCAAATGGCTGTTGTAGGGAGGTTGCACCATATACTTTATTTTAACGACGCTACGCAGAAAAAACAGCATTCAATGAATTACGTGTATTATGTATGAAGTGAAATAAATATAGAATAAAAAGATTATTTAAGGTCTAACATTGTTCTGTATAATATATATTTGCACTCGTACCAAGCTGGGAAAAACTAGAAAAGGCAGGAATACAATATTCAGTGAAATATTCTTAATTTAAACTATTATTATAGTAAGATAAAATAGATATAGAATAAAAAGGTTAGTCGTACCCAGCTGAGAAAACCATATTGAACTCGCCTAGCGGCTCGTCCAATATGGTTTTCTCAGCTGGGTACTCGTCCAAATATATCTCCGTATTGTACAGAACAATGTTAAATAACCTAATAATATCACATATTCACAGACATAACAATAGAGACATATTTTTGTATAACGGCAATGAAAAATATTCTAACGGTTATATATCAAGTTAAACTTTGCAAACATAAATATTGTTCTTATTTTGTTAGGTTTAACGTCGCACCAACACAATCTTAGGTCATATGGCGAGTTTCCAGCTTTGATGGTGGAGGAACACCCCAGGTGCCCCTCCGTGCATCTTTTCATCACGAGCGGGCACCTGGGTAGAACACCGACCTTCGTAAGTCAGCTGGATGGCTTCATCGCATGAAGAAATCAACGCCCCGAGTGAGGCTCGAACCCTCATCGATGAGGGGCAAATGATTTGAAGTCAGTGACCTTAACTACTCGGCCCCTAACATAAATTACACTATAAATACAATAATTGCAGCTGGAAGATGAATGTTAGTCATAGTAACATATGGCTAGGGGTATAATGGAATTGAGGATAATATTGAGGACCTTGCTAGGAGCATGTTCAGAAAAACTACGCCATATTACGCATCTAAATTCCTCCCTTTACGAAATGACACATCACAGACCAAAACCAGCAGTTTAAATCTTAAAATAAAACACACTTAGGAATCAGCTTAAACAGAGAAACGATTAAACGCAAAAGACTTTCATAATCAAAGTTGCTGCTTAAGAATCTACTTACACCACATTCCATATAACAACATGAATGACAGGATAACAGGGTAACTTGAAATGAATTGAATACAATTACCTTCACTTCCCACCGCTGTAACTATCTTTTACTTATACAATTATCCCAAGGTATTGTCTTATTATCACTATTTCTGTCACATTTATGACATCAAACAACATTAAGGAACGAGAAGCGGTTGCAAAATGCTCTAATAATACATTCACAATGTCATTTTAACTTCGGGTATATCTGACTAATTTCTATATACTGCATGATCCTATAAGATAAAAAAAACTAGTTTGGTAATTATACTAGCTATTTTTTTACCCAAGTATCTCATGCATTCCTTTCCGGTAACTTAACCCAAAGAGCTATAAAATATAGTTTATACTTCTTTGCAAAACCGTATCAATGAACACTAATAATACTTCATCCAATTGATAGTTTACATATCAATATAAGTCAGAAATAAATGCTTGAACCTGGTGCATTTTATGTAAGATATCAAAAGAATTTTTGAAACGTCTTTATTTAAAGTTGATATAGCTAACCAACAAACTGTAGGTTTTTCTTTTCTTTTTTATATATCAATCCCTGCTTCTATTTGGTATGAACCTAGAGCGCAAAAGTAAATATCCGTAAATGTTGACAAAGTAAGGTTGTGATTGTATTTTATGCACATCCGGTGAGATCTTTCCAGAAGCAAAATAGAAAATTCCCCACTTCGTATCTGTACAGTGACTTGAGAATCATACCTGACATATATATTGTTAGATGTGTTATTGAGCTCATTTTTTTTGGATGAAAACTAGAGTTTTATAAACAAACAAAAAGGTTACTGGCGTCTTGTATGTCAGGCAACGGCTTAATTGTTATCTTATTCAATTTTCCAATATTTATAATTTTGACGTGTTTAATTCTATCTCTGTCTCATCAAGTTTCCATACAAAATTTTCATTTTTTTCCGCTCTTTTAAATGTCACTCCGGTGCATTTTTTGACGGATTATATTCATATCGCCTCGACATTGAATAAAATGACATGTCTATCATTCGTTGGAGTTCGAATTTAGAAAATGACAATGAACCCATATAATTAGCAACTGTTGGTTCACATGAATGAAAGTTATGAACCACTTTGATCTTACATTTTGATTTAACCCTTAATAAATCGCAGGTATAACATGGGCGAGCTCTTCTGCCCGGTTCTGTTCCTTGTAGTACACTGAACCATTTCGGACACTGCTTTTTATACATTTCTGCACATGCTCACAAAAGAATTTGAAAAAGAAGTTGTGTCTTTTCCGATATTGCAGTGTGTATATATTAGTTCGTTGTGTCATACTCTTTCCACAAAACAAACTTACAAACTAGTGTTGTGTTATTTGGCAAATTAAATGGACTCATGTGTAAAGAATGACTTATAATAAACATTCCAGTGATTATATGTGATAGCAATTGTGATATTAAACTGCCCCCAAAAGATGTAGTGTTCACTCAGTGACATACTTTGCGCAGTTTACATGATTTTAGAGCAATATCAATCTGTTTCGAAGAGACACTTACAGTCGGATACGGATTAGAGTTATTCAATATTTCATTTACTGTTTGCTTTTACTATTTTTATTTCCTCGTCATAAGTGTCGTCCATTTGTAAGAATAGGTTTATAAACTATAGTTTCCACTAAATCAATAATGAAATATACAGCAAGGATAGCAGTTATTTATTCGGCAAAGTTTGTATACACGGCAACACAACAAGGGAATGGAACTATTTAAACTATTTATTTTGATTATTAAAGTTGATATCACAGCGTAATATTAAAGGAAAACATGTTTTTCTGAAAATTGTTTCTTCCATACTTCTTGTATTGTGATACTGTAGGAAAATTTATACTGAACAAAAAAAAGAAACTTTCGATTTCTATACATATTTTTAATGTTATAAAAAGAAATCAACATATCAAATGGACTACATATGTTCAGGCAAACTATTACATGTCAAATATAACCAGTTATAACTGGATTGTACGCATTACACAAAAAAGAAACCTTGAACTCGATTTTCTCATGCATGCACGGACCAGTATAATCCGTATTTTTTAAATTCAAACGTTTCAGTCTGATTTTATAGACTTTGTTAACTATAAGAATAAGACGTGAAGAAAAATTATTCAGTTTCCATGCGTTTTGATATGCCTAGAATTCTACCAAATTTATATGAACGTGCCATAGGCATGCTTACTGCTGGTATGGCGACGAATCATGTTGCTAGTGTTGTTGGCAGTTCTAGTCGTGATATTCGAAACCTTAGGCAACGTTTTAAAGTTACAGGGCATACGAAAGATTTACCATGTAGTGCATGTCCGCGCGTCACGGCGCCTGGGCAAGACGGCTATATCATAAACCCCCACCTATGTATTCGTTTCTGAATTGCCGCTGCCACTGCTGCTAACACACCTGTACACATAACAACAGAATATCTGACCAAACTGTACACAATCGTCTGCACAAGGGTGGTCTACGTGGACGTCATCCTTCCGTCATCGTGTAAATCGTGTTAATTGGGTACGTACGCACCATCACTGGATAAGGCAACAATGGAATAGCGTTCTCATCTCTGACGAGATTTACCATTCATCGAAGTGATGTCAGGCTTCAAGTATACCGCAGGAGAAATGAACGTTATGTCGACTACAGTTTACTTGAACGAGATCGTTTTAGGTATGTAGGTTCCATCTTGTTATGGGCAGGCATTGTACATGGTTATCGCACACGACTCGGCGTGATCGATGGGAAATCGAATGCCCAACGCTACCGAGATGAGATTCTTGCGAGGCACGTCATTCCATTGTTTTAAAATAATGCCAATACCACCCTGTTTCAACATGCCACAAGCCATACAGCTAGAGATACTATGAATTTCCATAGGACAAATGACATTGCATTTATTAATGACTGGCCCGCCAAAGCCCAGATCTGAATTCCATCGAACACCTGTTAGATAATTTGGACCAGCGTGTTAGACCCCTTTCAACACTCGAACGTCAATGAAATAACACAAGCTCTAATTCAGGAGTGGAACAACGAAATGCCGAAATCAATACAATTGTCGGTTCTATGTGCCAACGATAGCAGGCATTCCTGGATGCTCAATTTGGCCATACCCGGTATTAACTTGTGATTTTGGTGTACGATATTTAATTTACCATTTCATCAGTTTTCCGTAAACATAGAGCGATACAATTTCCCATACAAATTCATATCGAAATACCCTTGTTTTCATATTTACATAATATCCGCGCTTAAACACAGCGGAAGTTACTTATTTTGTTCAGTATATACATTTTTTATGGTTTTGCCAATACAATACTTGAATTCACTAGACTTGACACTGTATGACATCGTGAGTTCGAGTAGAATTATTGGCATTCAGCTAGATTCCCGTGTATAGGGTGCTTTACACCTGGCAAGCTAATAAACCAAGAACGCTCCTGAAATTGATTTGTCTTCTGTATCCACTAAAATGCGAACGATCTTCTGGAGAAGTCGCCCATAAAGGTTTCCGGTGGCGACTTTAAATAAGCTAAACACACTCGCTTGCGTGCACGCGCGCACGCAAACGATTAATATGTTTACAAATTGATACAATATGCACAGACTGTTTACTATTGTTGGACTATCAATAAAGATTTGAAAAATATTGTTATATTTTTATTACATTATATCATTCGTCACTGCAAATATAAGTATATTATTATATCAGTATTACACAAATGTATAACATGAGCTAAGAATTTGTAATTTATCTTGAAATGATATTACATTTTTAAAACGATTTTACCTGTAGACAGATACTGCAGATCAATTTTTCAACTGAATTTTGGTATTTCATTTGATAACAATAATTGTAAATACATGTATTTTATTTTTATGTCCAATCCATAATCGTGTGAATTTAATTCACAACAATAGAACGCAACATGTGTTCAATATGACAATGAAAACAACACAAAACAATTTATATAGTAATCCTTTATAGATTATGAATAACTTCTTATACTCGATATATAACATTAAAAAACCGAAATAAATCAACATTTCTGTCCGTGTTGAAAGAAAATAAATTATGTCTTGATTAATTAAACTTTAAAGGCTGTTGTAAAACATGATCTCTAGTGAAAAATCAAACACTACAAATTATCAAAATACCTTAGATTAGCAACAAACACGGAATTGTAAAATGACCTTTTCCAAATCTTTAAAACAGAAATTCTACTTAACTTAATCCCAAATATGCCATACAGAGCACTATTTACACATACTTTTAGTGAACTACGAAAACAGACTTTAGCTACATGTTGTTGACTTATTTGGAATCAAAAATAAAAATACCCGTGTCTCGTTTAAAATGAGACATTTTTCTATGTTTTCAAAACAGATAATAGTTTGAAGTTCTAATTAAAATATTCCCTAATATGCCATACAGAGCACATTATATTAGTAAAATACCATAACAGACTTCGGCTACAGCTCTTGCGACATCAAAAATAAAAATATCTGCCTCGTTTAAAATGGGAATTATTTCTTATAAAGTAAACTCTAATACGTCATACAGAGCACTATTTACACATAATATTACTACTATACGATAACAGACTTCTACAGTTCTTATTATTGTCTCATTTGACATCAAAAAACATGTCTGTGTCTCGTATCAGATTGGGAATATTTTGTGTTTTACAACAATTTGCACATTTTGAGAGCGCGGATTAGCCGTCAATCAAAATTGCTCTAAAAAGTGAAAAATCGAAAGTGTTCAGACTAAAGCTAAAACAGTACTGCGCTTACAAAACAATTTCAAAGAATTGTTGTTTTTTTTTAAATATATATATTTATTGTGCTTATAAAGGTTTTTAAATTATGTGATGAGAAGGTCCAGAAAATCGATGAGTGTTTTTTTTCATAATGTTATGATATTTTTCCAAATTTTGCCAAAAAAATAGTTGAAACACCACAAGTCGATCAACACGACAAAAATGAAAATTTGCAGACTCGCTCTGATTGAGCCCGTTCATGGACGGTAGTGGTAATTAACGCATGCTACCGTGCACGTCCTCAACATTTACAAGTATAAAAAAGCAATTTAGAGACATCCGCAGAGTCCGCATGTGTTCATACGGTGGTGTACTTGGAACCTTCAATGATACATTAATTCCATGAAAATCGGCGTGTGGTCCCAAGTTAAAATAATGGGTTTGATCTGAACGAGAAAACAATGGACAGAACTGAACAAACTGAAATTTAGAAAGGAGTCTGAGGTTACGGAGTCATACAATTTTCGAGGCTTCATAACCTCTGCATGATTTAATTGTGTCATTCCTTTCAGTATCTATTTCAATATCTAGTAAGCTTGATTTGCTTAATCATGGTATGTTATATCTATCGCTATTGGAGGGCAAAAGATTCCAGATATGTATATCAAACCATACAGCTACAAAAGTACATAAAATCATGACAAACACGCTTTATGTACAAACAAAAATATTACTGACATAATCACATCTATTCTAATAAAACTAAAGAAAACGTATAATTTAATGAAACTTGATTGTGTTTCTGCTTGGGTTAACAAACAAAAAGGCTACAACTATTTCCTTCATTCATAAGAAAACAAAAGAAGAGCATATATTGCTAAAAATATTTCAGTTAGGACGTAAATTTTACAAGATGTCAGTTATAACCGTCCATTCTCTAAAGTATTTATGTAAATAAGCTTTTGTTTATGATAAGTCACAGGTAGTATATAAGCAACAAATACAAAACAATCAAAATACCTGTATATCATCTCAAATTAGAGTTGTTCGCTTGCTTATCCTTTACCCTGCCACATTTCTGAAATGGACTGGTCAATCATTAAATTTGGGCAGTACCACTTGTTTATCAAAAGGTTTTTCACTGAAAATTTACTGACAGAATAGCGCAGGCTGAAGATTAAATATATTTGATATGTCCTTGCAAGGAAAATATCGCAGATGTTAAGAAACGCTGTTCAAAATTTCGGGGCAACATCTATGACAAATAATTAATATTTAGAAGAACTCTCACAATATTAACTGAAACATGCATTCTCTCGTATCACATCAGAAACCTACAGATTAACATATTGAATGTTCGGTTAGGTCTGGCTCAGACATTTGAAAATCACTTAAAGAGTTACAAAAAGTTTGTAAAGTTTAGTTAATAGACCATTTCACGAAGTATATGCGCATGCGCAAACTGATTAATCCGTGAATTAACGTGATTAAACGATAAGACAAAAACTGGGGGCTAAGAGATAGATAGATAGGTTATGTACAGCGTGTTAAGTTTGAGACAGTTTTCTTCATTTTTGGATCGAACTACGTTGAGACTAAACAATCAAATAGTCTGTATAGCTGAACGCTTTACTTAAATGTCTTACGATAGCTGACCAACCGCTGCGTCTGTAAATTATTGACAGGTGTAATGAGCGGGAATTCCAAACACAAGTTGCGTCCTTAATAACTTGTTTAATTAATAGCAAAAGCTGATCTTCACCCGATGTACAATTATTGAAAAGGTCAAATGCACACTTTTTACGCAAATGGCGTCGAAAAAAAAAATCACGTTTTAGCCTAAATAGTTTTGACGTTGCTGTTTTTACAGCGATTAATTTAGTTTCGGGCGCCCATTTCAATCAAAAAGAAATTTATTTCATTTATTATAACAGGACCGTTGAAACCTATACGGTAATGTAAGTTTCAAATATGTACTCCGACTATTCGCCGAAGGAATTCTTACTTCATGCAAAGACCATGCCAAAATCTTTCTACGAAATTATTATTTTTGAACGGAATGACTAAGTAATGTGTAAAAACCATTCCATAGAATTAAAAAAAAAACAACTAAACTCATACAAATTTATTTTACTGAAAAATGAAAGATAAAATGCGGGGTCTCCGACTTTGTTTTCGCTGTATTGTCTTCAATTTTCCCCTACCATCCTTTTTACGCGAGATTTAGGGAAAAATACAAACAACAACAAAAATTTCATTTTAAGCGTACTTCAATTTTGTTAGCAATTCTCCGATTTCTTTCCGATTTTTATTGTCACACTTGTATGCCTGAATGCATGTTACACACACCAAAAAAGCGTAATGAAAAAATGATACTTTTTATTAAACATTTTACTGCTCGTTCTCTCCTCCATAGATTTTTATAAATTTTCTGAAAATGATCCCCGAGATGTTTTTGAATAGAATAAGATAACAAAACTCCTTGACTACCGGGTTCATTTTCACGCTACAGTGCTAAGAAAATTTGGAAGTTAAAGGAACATTAAACATGTCTTTTTCCCGCATTTTCCAACCAAGTTCATATTGTCTGTTTGTGGAATTTATTAATTTATTTGCAGCCTTTATATTACGGCTTGTAGCTTTATTAGATAGTGTTTTTTTTTTTTTGTTGTTTTTATTTTTTCGTATTAAGTTTAAGCCCGTTTCAGCTGTTTCATAAATAATTAAATGCAGTTTTCTCCGGAATCTGGAGATGTTAGTTCGGGCCCGACTTCCTACAGCACTGCATGAAGTGGGAAAGATGTAAATTCTTACGGAGAGTAGTTGTGTAAGCAAACCGCCGTGACAAGGTTGTTGAGAAACGGCGTAAACCCAACACAAATAATGGACATCAAATGGATAAGTACAATAATCTATTTATTTCATGTCCGCAAATTTTTACGTCTGACGTTAACTTCTTGTCGTTTTGATTGTGCATATTTCGACCAACTTATAAGGAAATAATTATTGTTTGTTTAGGGTTATTCACCCGTTTTCTTCAACATGTTATTTATTTTTTTTATTTTTTTTTGCAAGCACTATACTATTTCCACAGTAACTTAAAATTGTCTCATTGATAAATAATACTTACGGATAGAGTGGCCGTACCAGACACCAAACATGTGATCGCTCGACTGACGGGCGAACGATCCAACCAGTGTGTAATTCATTCCGGGCGGGGGTAATTTTTGACTGGATGAATGAGACAAAGACTATTTTTAAGAATCATTTGTATTTGAAGTTTCAAAACTGGAATTATTTTAAAATCTGAATTGCACGTATTTGTTAACAATGGTTTAAAATGTTCATTTAAAAAGATGAATGTTAAATATTGTGGGAAGGACTTAAATACCGATCATTTGAAATAACTTGTAGCCTGACCCAATTGTTGGGTTTTTTTGTGAAGTGAAAACCCTTTTTCACCGATTTATGCATCAGAAAACTTTGTTGCAAAAATCGATAAATAACTGACGAGCCCCCAGTTTTTCAAATCTCGTTGCGTCTCGAGAATTCTCGCTTAGAATGCGTCTACCGATAATGACTTTTCCAATGCTTAGACGCTTGCCGTGAAATGGTCTATTTAGAGCTTCATCTAAAACATCGTCCTATCATACAAAATAATTAACCCACATGTATTCAAGACAGTGTATAGTTCTTGTGATGTGCACCCCCACCCTCCAATCCCCTCGTTGACTCGTTGATATCTATCTATACTCCATTTCATTGAAATCACTACAGTACATTTAGAGTTATGCTCCATTGAAGACGTTTATAATATAGGAGACAATTAGAAGCTTATTCATGATAGAGTTGTGGTTCCGGCCTTCTAAACTTCATTTGATATATATCTATATATACATAGTTTCTTGGACATGTCTTCAGTACTTTCGAGTTACGTTTTCGCTACTTTGCCTACGTGTAACCATTTTGTTTGGTGAAGTTTTTCTAAATTAAAATAACTGACACACTCATCTTACGGTTAAAATTTCATGGAGTAGTTTGAACTAAATAAACAATAATAGGTAAGGGTAGATTTCTCGGAAGCACAGTGCACCAAAAACACAGCCGCAGAGCCAAGCATTTACATAGTAGGCCCACAACAAAAAGAAGCTATAATGGAAAAATATTTCAGACGGGTTGCTTCAAACATCCAACACGTACATATTAATTTATGCTAAATATTGATGGAGGGGAAGGAAATGGTAAGGGGCGAAATGGGGTCGGGGGAGGAATTCGAAGGGGAAAGTTGAACAAGGACGAATATACAAGGGAATGCCATGTACTTTAAAAACAGTCGCATTACAACGTAAACCACATTAGCGCAGACACTCATGTAGCAAAGATAAACACACAATTACGATCAACTGAATAACATAGAAAAACGAACAAGCAACACATAAGAAAACAGTAGGGCACCGTTATAGACTCACAAGCATACAAACTCACCCACACAAGTAGGAAAAAAAAACAATCTAGTACCGTTTTGGGATTCGGCTGCCAAAACAAAGGGGAACCACGAAAACTTACTCGAAATAAAGGGGCAGGGGATGCAAAAAGTAGCGTAAATGCAAGGGAAAGGAGAGGGCAATAGGGGGAGTGGGGCGGAGGAAAAACGCTACAAGAAACAAGAAAACAAACGCAACAGACATTAAAAGACAGACAAAACAACCAGTTGAAAATAGGGGCACCGCCTTGGAACGGTCAGTAACCTAAGTAAAGGAAACTGGGGGTTTAAAACACATATCGAGAGACAATTTACATACGAAGTTTCTACCTGTCAAGAACCAAAACTGTTAGGATGTTCAATCAGGAATGTAACAAATACAGTATCTTAACCATGTCTTGTCTAAAATCGGCAAGGATATCTGTATTTTTCCTCCTGTTTACTTGAAAAAATCATGTGCCCGAATGTCAAGCCGAAATATTATCCAAATTTGAGGCATGTAATACTAAATGTACCAGGAAGAATTCTTGATAATAGATTGCTTCCTATACATTAAAGTTTTTACGCTACAATAGCATTATTGTAATTAACGTATTCAGCATGGTCATTCGCAAACAGCATATGAGCACATAGAGTAAAGGGCAAAATATTCTTAACTTAAACTGAAAATAAACAAAGGGTGAAACTCGAAAGGTCACATCAAAAAACGATAGACGAGTCGAAATCTGGAGCTGTATACAAGAACCAAAGCACAATTTCATAACGATCTCAAGATCTCTAAAAAATTCAATCATTATCTTTATTTAGTATATTTCGAATTGTTACCAAGTGTACTATTATTTGTTCCTTTAGATTTTATAACTTGCCCGAAAAGCGTCCTAATAAATGGACT
The DNA here is from genome assembly GCF_021730395.1 of Mercenaria mercenaria. Taxonomy (NCBI): domain Eukaryota; kingdom Metazoa; phylum Mollusca; class Bivalvia; order Venerida; family Veneridae; genus Mercenaria; species Mercenaria mercenaria. The sequence goes on along the minus strand of NW_026462374.1, from coordinate 34,053 downwards.
AGGAACGACAAAATATTCTTCAAATTTTATATACATCCTATGCAGAAGGGCTATAAGGATCACCCGCACTAATAAACATTATGTTAACCCAGTATACACGTGTAACTTCTACTTTGCAATTACATCGTTAGTCATGATAAAATGTTATGAAGTTTTAACAAAATTAAGTATTTTCAAATACGTTTTCCGTAATGTGAATTTTATAAATATGTTTTGTTTTATCAGTAACATGACACTTTAAAGTCATATTCATATAGTTTCGAAAAATCACTTTTCAGAAATAATATCGAACTTTGCTCAGTTACCGTCAAGAAAATCATTTGTAAGGTCACACGTGTTGAAAAAAAATTCAGTTGTCAGTGCATCTAATGACTTCGTTGAGAATTCATCGTAGACAGAGAAAACAAGTGCTGGGTCCCCTACAATATCCTGCAGATTCTCTATATTGGCGCTTGCACCTAACGCTATTGTATAAATGGACCTCCCCGCTCCATTTAAATGATCTAATTCGACTTTCGTTGCATCAGTGATTTTCTCTTGGCCATTTGATAATACTATTACTATTTTTCGACTACTACTGCCGTTGCTTACAGGGTCGTCAAATACATTATTGTCAGCAAACTTTAAAGCGTCTTCCAATTTTGAAGTTTCACATATATTTGTGTCAGACTCGCAATAACCATGTGAGAAAACAAGCCTTTGTATCGATGATAAGAACGTTTGCTTTGAATCAGGGTCATCCAAAGCTCTCCGTAGCTGTATATCTTCTCCATCACCATATGTCGCCAGTGCAATTCTGACAGTATTGTTTTCCGTTTCCATTTAAGATGTTTTGTGAGTGAGATATGTGATTGCGTTCAAACCAGTTTGGAAGTTGTCAGTTGACATTGTTGTTGACATGTCCAGCAGAAATACAATGTCTGAAGAAGTCTTCCAGGAGCATTCTGCAGAACAAAATCTTAGTGTTCAAACTGAGGCTTCTAAGCATTTCTAATCTACAGTTTTACAGAATCCTGACTTCAAAGTAATTATTATGTCTGAATGATTTCATTAAAAACTAAGAATTATACATTAAAACTTCCGAAATGATAGTTATCTCAAAACGGAATCCACAAAGAGCTCAGAATATAAATTCATTATCTGGCTGAATCATCTACTTGAAGCAGTGTATCCCTAAAAGTTAAACTCGTTTTAGAAAACGCAGTAAAATAACTCTAATTACCATCGCAAGTTAATTGCACCAACTCTTTTACAACTGCGTACAATGCATTGAAATTTTGTACTGAGTAGACATACGGACGTCCTGTAACCGTGTTTTCTGTAGATGCTATTGTAATCAACTCCGTATGGGATACTTCTTTACCTATACCTGAAACACACTCAAAAGTATAAGGAAATATTTGCCATTTTTATTTTATTACTTTTATATGATGCCAGCATTAAAGATCCATCACTTCATAGTTATGCAATAATTAACAATATTCTTACTGAATTCGATCAAATTACCCTTTCAACAAGAAAAAAAAATAAACAAAAAAAAATCAAAGATAATATCAAAAATCAAGCCAGAGGCCTAAATAGGCCTAAGTGGTTCACCAGAAAGAGGTTTTTACCTGTACTTTATTGTCTTGTGAGTTTTTATGTCTGGCAATTTGGAACATGCTGTGGAAATTATTTGAGCCGTGCCATGGGAAAACCAACATAGTGGGTTTGCGACCAGCATGGATCCAGACCAGCCTGCGCATCCGCGCAGTCTGGTCAGGATCCATGCTGTTCGCTTTCAAAGTCTATTGCAATTACAGAAACCGTTAGTGAACAGAACAGCATGGATCATGACCAGACTGCGCGGATGCGCAGGGTGGTCTGGATCCATGCTGGTCGCAAACCCACTCTGTTGGTTTTCCCATGACACGGCTCATTTATTTATCTGTTAGCATCATAGTGAATATTCACATGGTGAGATTCTCTTTCATGTAATTTAATAGTGGGCACTCTTGTATAAACACACTTTTTCAGGGAACGTCCATATAGAAAATATTCGATTGCTTCTAAAATGTAGTATAAAACATCCCCATTTAGCAAGAAAGTATTGGCTGATTTTATTAATATCTGTAATCAGTTTTACCTTAATTTTGCTACCTGAACTCATTCTGGAAACTAATGTAAACTATTCTATTTACTGAACACACATTACACCCGTATATAAGGGGCCTCCGTGGCCGAGTTGTTAAGGTCGCTGACTTCAAATCACTTGCCTCTTATCGATGTGGGTTCGAGCTTCACTCGGGGCGTTTAATTCTTCATGTGAGGAAGCCATCCAGCTGGCTTATGGAAGATCGGTGGTTCTACCCAGGTGCCCGCTAGTGATAAAATAATGCACGGAGGGGCACCTGGTGTCTCGCTGCACCACCAAAGCTGGAAAGTCGCCATATGATATATAATTGTGTCGATGCGACGTTAAACCCAACAAAATAAAATAAATATTAACCCGTATAAAACCACACCAATCTTGGTTATTTAAAATAAATGATATAAATAATGCACACAGAGCTATATCCATACCTAGAATAACTTATTTTTACTTGTATCGAACATAAAATGAAAAACAAACGAAGGAGAATATCCTTAAATCAGAAAATACCCAGCCAAACCAGCTGATCCAGCCAAACCAGCTGATCAGTTCCTATCTGCACTGGTGACTACACACAGCTTCTGACGTTTTAGAAGTTTACCAGGTCAATTAAAGGTCATGGTTATATGAAGGAAAAATTACTGCAAGAATGTATTCTCCTTCATATTTTTATAAAATCCCTGCCTGATCCTTACCATTTGATTATGAATGTAATTATGTCATAATTTATCTAAAATAAATTTTACTTGCTCACTACAACATAGAGATAAATAATACAAATAATACGCTTGCTTGGATGTTTTAAAACTAGTCATTACCACTTAATTTATACCTTTTGCATATCATTTCATAATTTATACCAAATAATAATCTTCCGTTTCAACATATTTAAAGTGGCATTTTAAAGCACACAGTGTGTGTTTTGGTGAATGTTTTATAAAAGGAATTTTCGGTTACTGTGCATTTAAATGTATTAAATTAACGATAATGCCGCATAAGTATTCGAAGTTGATGCTTTAGAAATAAAAAAAATCGGACAAATAAAATAACAGTTCTTTTCTTCAATCTTCTACGCAGTGATCTCCCTTACCTATAAGCAGAGATTTCTGTAGTTAAAGGGAAGCAACTTCTGCGCGCAGTTTGACTTTTCTTAAAATGACTGCCCTAATCAAAATAAGAAAAGTCATATTCCGGAACTTATCATTTCGTACTGGTATTATGAAGATTTTGGTATATTAGGTTAAAAGCTATATTTCCTCAACCCTTTTTACTCACACATCTACTGCAGTTGGACTTTTACTTGAAAAATGCGCACTTTTCCGGTTTAAAAGCGCATATGTATATATATAACGATAAAAGGTTGGCACATTTTACAGACAAACTGTCGTTCTGGTTATAACAGTACAAATATAGTGTTTTAAAATTATCAGAAATTGTACCATATTTTGAGAGATTTGGTCCGCTTTAAATGTGAATGTCCAACGAAACAAAAGACACAAACTTTAAAATGTTACTTTGAAAGTCACCATTGTTATATAACTGATACTGTTTGGAATCGCTTACCTATAGCCAAAACCTTGTTTACCGCAGCTTTTAGATTCTGTGCAGCCACTTCTGTAGCTCTTCTTCTGGTTGACATACCATCCGTTAGTACAAACACATACCGCTTTGCAGTATGTCCATATGTTCTTTTTCTAGACGTGCCGTCACATACTTCCTTTGCAGCTTCTAGACCCTTGTCTGTAAACGTCGCCCCTGGTCTGTATTTGATATTTCTTACTGCTTCTTTAAGTGTGACATTATCAATATATTGTCCTAAATAGCCGCCGGTTTCTTTTTGCCACGCAGGTATTTGGCAAATTCAGCCCATATTTATACGCGCTTTACAAAAATGAAAATTGCCTTAAATTGTTACATTAACCCACCTATTTTAAAGTTAGTATGTTTTGATATGATATCATTACTAGTTTTTTGTTAATCAGTACGAGAAAATTACATTTGCCATGGCAAAAGCGGTTTTGCCATGGCAAATCGGTCTTTTGCCATGGCAAAATGTCTTGCCATGGCAAAGTTATTTTGCCATGGCAATAAAATTCGTGATTTTGCCATGGCAAAATTGCCATGGCAATTTATTTTTCATTTTTCTTAAAAAGTGATTTTAACTATTTCCAAACGAATGTATTGGTAGAAATATGTTGTTTCATACTGATAACTCAGTTTTTTTTTTTCATTTTGCCATGGCAAAAACTGGCCATGGCAATTTTGCCATGGCAAGGTTCTGCCATGGCAATTTTGCCATGGCAGTTTCTGCCATGGCAATTTTGCCATGGCAAGTTTCTGCCAAGGCAATTTTGCCATGGCAAGTTTCTGCCATGGCAACTTTGCCATGGCAAAATTTTACCATGGTAAATTTGCCATGGCAAGATTTTGCCATGGCAATAAAAAAAATCCAATATCTTAAAGGAAGTTTGATAATTTTAGTGATTATGAAATACAATACTGACAGAAACAGAGAAGATTTTAGATTTCTTGGCACATTTGTATCAGAAAGAACAGAATCTTGCTACATAGATTGTTTCACCATTACTGGGGTAAATGCTGATTGATTTTCAGCGGCAAGAAGTATTTTTTTACTTCCTTGTTTTAATGAATGAGAATGTATGAAATGTATTTGTAATGTTACATAACAGTGACCGTGTGCCATATATTTTTCTATTTAGAACAATACAAATATTACTTAAATTACAGAACATATCTATTCATCAAATAAGTAAGGCTAAAGAAATCTCAATCACTGCTTTAAACGAATATGTTACAACACCTAGTTGAAGGTTTTTCTCTCCTATTACAATATGGTCAATAAAGTTGTTGATGAAGTCCAGTTGTTTCTCGAATTCTTCTTTTGTTTGACTAGCGGATGAATCGAGCACAAAAACAATATCGGCTACAGAAGGTTGACATACTCCTGAAATGTTGAGTTGGTATCTTAATTTTTTATATAAGAAGCAATACCGGTATGTTTATCGGGGTGGCGAATATACATGTGTAGGATACCTGTGCCGAATATATAATACATCACGGCAAATTTTACAACACACGACTTTTGTTTTTACAAAGCATTGATATCTACTTTAGAAAAGTAGAAATAATGCGAAATAATTCTGACAAAAAATCAACAGTACAGCTGATAACCGTAAGTAATTTTGGTGTAACCAGTGTATTGAGGTCACAACCAGTTAAATAGTTTTCCCTATATATTCTATATAAAACTGACAGTTTTTAAAGAGCTATCAAACAGGTAGACCCATTTCAGAGAACAAATCCTTACCTCATTTTAAAGAGTTACGATAAAACTGATATCAAATGAAGAGAAAAGTAGGGGTCATGTATCTTCTAAGAGAGATTTCTCTGGTCACATTTGCTTACTGTAACTGTACTGACATCAACATCACACTGCTATGACCTGGAAGAACTACTCATGATACAACTGAGATTCACTTCACCAAATACAACATGCTCTCACATTTTTCCTACCAAAATGTCACAAATACATCCACAATGAAATTTAAACAGAAACTAGCTTTAATTTAGACCTCTGTTGCCATGCCAAGTGAAAAATTAGTGTTTAAATACATGGCAGCTATTACGCGACTAGACCAGATGACTCCCACGCTGGTTCCTTTAGTTTAGTTAGGCCTTGATTTATTCTTACCTGTTTCGCACTGTATACCGTAATAACGTGGAGGACAATCACAGAAGAATGCATTGACCCAATTCAGACATGTAGCCCCATTCTGACACGGTGCACTTTCACATTCATCAATATCTATAAAAACAGTATTCTATAAGACTAGTCTTAGCTTTCCAAAAACTCCGTCTAGGATTTTTCAAAACTTATTAGACTATAACTTTTTATTACATGTTTTTCAATGATAACTGAAATATAAGTCTGTATCTGGTATTTTCATAGTGAAAAAAAATCAAATGTATTTTTCACTGGGAAGAAACATTAAAATAGACAACTTTAGGCAAAACATGAAATAAAAAGAACATTTATTTGTTTCGCATGTAAGGTCATGCTAGGCCACTCGTGAAAATATTACATCTGGTGGTGTTCGCTCGTGAACGATATATCAATCTTACACTGAAACAAACAAATAAAAAAAATCCTTTTCTACTGGATTCGCGCATGTTTTAACGCGAGAAAAATCGTGTTTCAACAAGTCAGTTCGTATTCTGTTAAAAGATTATCTATTATTTTTAAATGGGGTGCCAGGGCGAATATTTATTAAGGTGTCACTGTTTATACTCTTTCGAAATGTAGTGTCAGAAACGATTTTGGGAAGTATCAATAGGATTATTGTATATTACCTATTTACATCTTACAGAATTCTTACAAATTTTGCAATCATAGCAACACGTTGCGAACGACTCGTATTCAGAATAACTCGAATGTCAAATTATTATTTTTGAAATCGCTTACCTGTTAATCGAATGTTTGAGTAATGTGCGAATAATGTCATGTTTGTAATAATGAAAAGTAAAAGAAATCGTTTAAAAACCTTGAATACATGCTCTATGTAGTGTTTTTGACATAGATCAATGGTTTATCTATACATAATAACTCGGTCATTGAAGGGAACAAAAAGAGGCTGTTAAGTCGAATCTAATTTTGCCATGATAATCTGTATATCCTTTCCGCTGCCATAACGTAGTAAAACGTCTGATGGCACTTTCACCATTCCATAGAATCCACGCGGATACATTTAAACAGAGTTACCCCTTGACTCCTTTCTATAGACCAATGCAAATGCGAATTTCGTTTTCAAGTTTAGCCTCACTAATTTACTTTCATTTTCTCTTTTTCCTGGAAAAGCTGAAGGTCGTGTGACGTGCTTTTCTGTGTTGTCAAAAATAAACGTATGCTTGGCGAGATTACATAAAATGTGCCAGCAGTCCAAAGGATGTGACTATAAAATTATGTGAAGTCGCTAAATTCTGTGACAAACTTTCAGAAAAAAATCTGCCAATGAATCTCTCATTAACTTACCTTGTCCATGGTTAAAATGCTTCATATTAAAAAACAAAACAAAATATGACATTATGGCATTCCACAGCATTCTAACCAGACATGCGTCTAGTTGAGGTAAGCAATATTATGAAAATGTTGCACTTTGTGTCGCCAAACTAAGAAATAATTGATAATTAATCATGCATGTCAGCAATAATTAAGAAATATCGATTAAACAATAAGTAAAGGATTTTAATTTCTCATCCACTTTTCCGCTTGTGTTGTACGAACATGTCAACGACTAATCCCTTTGATATGGTGGCCGGTTCTGCAATGTCGTGCTGTCGTATTTGCACACACGCTAGACAAAACAATAAATCATTTTTTTTCGTCTTGACGCCCTCGTCAGTCATCACGAGGACACGATGACACATACTGTTCTGTCACGTTGGCACCCTATTTTGCCCAATACTCGTGTTGATCAGCGGCGTCACGCTACAACGCAACTATATGATAAAATAGCATATTCACGTGTTGTCGAACTACGGTCGTGCTGGCAGGGGCACCATGCGACATAACGAGGATACTGCACATTATTTTGGTGTTGTTTTGCTTTCCAACTGACATGTGCAGAAGAGCCTATATGGCCATAATGTCATCCTGGTAACAAAAGAAAATACATATGTAAATTAAATGTGCCTGTCAACCGAAAGGCGAAAAGCGTAAAAATAATGACACAAAAAATGCCCTGTTGTTGTATTGTCGCTTGGCGTCCCTACCACCACGAAAACGTGAAAAATGCTATTTGTCGGATCTTGGTTTCCTGCAGGCATGAGGACACGACAAAATAGGGCGTGAAAATACAGAACAATTGTCGGGTCGTCGCCCTAATGTCGGAAATCACCACTTGAAATCAAGGAATTTATGTCTATACGGATGCGCAGACATCATGGATTTTGCCGTTATTAACTTAATGCTTGGAAAATCCTTGGCTCAAAAAAGGAAACAAACTGCATAATTTTGATGAACATATTACCGTCTGTCATGAGAACTGCAATTCCAGTAACCCCTGATCGGCGCCCTGATACTGATTTTTGCTGGAATATTTCTGTTGCTTTGAAGATTGCGGCAACAATATCTGTTCCTCCATCAGGATACCTAAATATAATATGTGATATCTATGGAGTGACAGTTCACTATTTATTCACTGTTATGTGATATTCAAAGTTCATGATATCTTGAATTTATGTTATGATATCATTAGATGTATTTTCTGATATGTGAAAAGGTAGTGTATATCTAGTAAATATAGCATGAGATTTGTGATATCCTACAACGATTTGATGATATCTTAGAATGATTTGAGGATATCATAAAACTGAACACTAAATATCTCTAAATACAATATTTTACGTTTCGTTAATTTATTTCTAATGAGATCATATGTTCGTTATATCTATTTGATATATATTTACTTAATAATATCAATAAACTATTTAAAATACAAAATGTGTGTGATTTTAAGATATCCTTATTCTGATTGATAGATATCAATATTTCGTACTTAACAGTATTATTGTACGTATTTTCGTTGTCTAATAATGTCATAAAATCCATTTTAAGGTATCCGAAAATAGTCCCTATTTTTATGTATCAATAATCCTTTAATGATTATAAAATCGAATCAAATACAAATGTACATTTAATGATATGATGAAATTGCCTTAGTAATCTCACAAAATTCATCTATTTTATGATATCCGTAATTCTATTTAAAGATATCTTAAATAACATTGAATTTAGGATGTCATAACATAAAATTTAACATATCAAATAATCGAACAATATGTATTTTTAAATAATATTGTAATGTATTTTAAACTTAAAGAAATTATTCCGGTAAGAATATATTTTCATAAAAGATTTGCCTTTTTCACTTAAATTTGATAAAAAAAATGTATTTTCTTCTATATTTGAAACGAAATGTTGCCGTAGTAACAGATTACTGTAATTATTATATATTGTCTCGGAAACCTAAAGATACAAATTACAATCTGGTCAGGACAGTTGAAAAATATTGCCCAGCAGTTAACTACAAATGATAACAACTGTTTTAAATTGCTAAACACCTTTATTCTGAGAACCTTTTGATTATAATTAAGGGGCATCCGTGGCCGAGTGGTTAAGGCCACTGACTTCAAATCACTTGCCCCTCACCGATATGGGTTCGAGCCTCACTCGAGGCATTGAATTCTTCATGTGAGGAAGCCATCCAGCTGGCTTACGGAAGGCCGGTGGTTCTACCGAGGTGCCCGCTCGTGATGAAATAATGCACGGAGGGGCACCTGGGATCTTCCTCCACCATCAAAGCTGAAAAGTCGCCATATGACCTATAATTGTGTCGGTGCGACTTTAAACCCAAAACAAAAAAGTATTATTCATCGAATTGCGATATCGTATTTGCAAGATGGCGTCCAATATGGTGGCGATCTATTTCTGCTGCGTTTGATGTTTTGCATTGATATTGCAGGTTTCTGAAGAACGAATTTGAAAACGTTTTTCTTTTTACAAATGAACTGTGAAAAGAAAAAAATATTTTCATAGAAAACAATATAGATGTGTATGTAGGATAAAAGTGGTATTTCATTATTGAATAAAGGGTAAAAATGTTTTTATAAAGGTTGGCATAGATAAGTCATTTTATTACGAGCATTATTCATATATATCATACACATGTATATACTTTATTATCTACACGTAACAACAGTGATATGAAAATAATTATGCAACGCTAAATCATTCCCTCCTCCACACCATATTCGACTTGCATGAAAGATCTCAGTACTAATACGCTCATGCAGAATATGTCTTAGGTCTGGAAAAAACGTTCTTGGGTTGTTGTTGTTGTGTTGTTGTTGTTTTTTTCAAATCAGATATATTTGCTGATAATTTACAACAGTAATTAAGTTGACTTTTTTCGGATACTGAGCACTATTCGAAACGCTTCATGCAAGCATTATCATATCAGAAGATATATAATAAGAAGTTTTATAATATTTCTATCTGTCTATAGACAAACGAAAGTAACCAAATAGACATTAAGGACAGAACAAACCCATAAAAAATACAGTCACTGGAAATGGTCAATGGCTAAAAACACCAGGAGTTTAAACATTCATTGCATGTGCAAAGCATCACTTTATAGACTAGGCTGTCTATATAGCCCTTGTTGTACATTGTGTATTTATTTTACATTATCCAGATGTCAATCATCTACTCATCCGCACTAACACTGCTGTAAATTTTGTTTCGTTTTTGGGTGGCTGTGTCATTGTCCTTGTTTTATACCACATAGGTGACGGTTTGATGAAACTTTTACACTCGAATGAGGGACTTGGTCTTTCATGTTTTATCAAGGATCATTTCATAATACGAAATATTATCGTAGATGACACACAGGCATAGTGTAAGAGCTTCTAGCATTTCTCTCCTAAGCAAAAGTATCAGCTTTAAAATTTCCGATAGAAGTATCAGAAAACCAGCCACCTAATCTACAATAATATTTATGTCATTTATTTTGAGAAAAGAGAAAAATAGCAACTATTTCTATTTGACAAGAAAGAAAAATAATGCGAGACTTGTAGACTTGATTCTTGCCCATTGTTAATAGCTTGCTGTTCATTTTTATAGATGTGGACGGTTGCATTTGTTATAATGGAGGATTATGTCCAGTTTTGGAAACAAGTGCCAATGTCCGGCAATTTATTCAGGATTTTATTGCGAGACACGTGAGTTGAGAAGTCCAGCAAAACTAATTGGATACTAATACACATAAGTGTTTATAGACCAAAAAGTTTCTAAAAGCATTTATTCTTTTAACGGATGAAACAGCAATTGGCCAATTCTCAAACGTATGCTTCGATTTACATTTCTCCTTGCTATAAAATCTAAATCTGTATCTACAAATTACATAAATGAAGGCGTATTGCTTGCATACATGACACCCTTTTAACCAAATCAAATTTGAAATTTGGATATTACTCTGTGGTTACGAATTGTAATATTAGAATGTCTATCTAAGTTTTCTATTAGAAGTAAGTCAGTTAAACTAGTTTTTTCAGCAATTTGTGATACGTCTCCTTGCTTACATGGAAATTGTTCTGTTTCGGGCTCGACCTGGTCTTGTTCATGTCAAGCAGGATACACAGGAAAGGTTTGTGAAGTAGGTAAGTTGTATAATGTTTTTTTTTATTCCAATACTACAACAAAGGACACACCTGACTGAACAGAACAAATGGACAAGGGAGAAATGCAAGAAATCCGAGCCACCTGCAGTATTTCGGCCCTATTACGTATGTTCATTTAGGCAAACAAATCACATGGTAATTAGTCAGCTTACAACATTTGCTACACAAGAAAATAAGGATCATGACTTATTGTTGATTTAGCAACTTCAAAATAATGTCGCATTTCTAGTCTACATATCTCTGGTCATCAATACACCGAATAACAACTTCCCTGGGTACACTTAATGAAACAACACGTAAACAAATACGGTTTAAAATGCGTCTGACGTATAATGTTTTTCGCAACTACATTTTGTATACTAATGTTCGCGGTCGGTCTTCCTGAAATACGCTGTTCTGAAAAAAAAAAAAAAAAAAAACACCGAAAGGAGCATTTACGGGGGAAGGACCGCAATGACTGGGATTTTTTTTTTTTTTTTTTTTTTTTTTTTGTAATATATTTTTATTTCCAATACATATACAACAAATACATTAGTGATTTGTAAAACTAGTATGAAATAAAGGATTTCTTTTTTATTTGTTTGTTTCAGTGTAAGATTGATATATCGTTCACGAGCGAACACCACTAGATGTAATATTTTCACGAGTCGCCTAGCATGATCTTACATGCGAAACAAATAAATGTTCTTTTTATTTCATGTTTTGACTAAAGTTGTCTATTTTAATGTTTCTTCCCAGTGAAAAATACATTTGATTTTTTTTTCACTATGAAAATACCAGATACAGACTTATATTTCAGTAATTCATTGAAAAACATGTAATAAAAAGTTATAGTCTAATAAGTTTTGAAAAACCCTAGACGGAATTTTTGGAAAGCTAAGACTAGTCTTATAGAATACTGTTTTTATAGATATTGATGAATGTGAAAGTGCACCGTGTCAGAATGGGGCTACATATCTGAATTGGGTCAATGAATTCTTCTGTGATTGTCCTCCACGTTATTCCGGTATACAGTGCGAAACAGGTTAGAATAAATCAAGGCCTAACTAAACTAAAGGAACCAGCGTGGGAACCATCTGGTCTAGTCGCGTAATGGCTGCCATGTATTTAAACACTAATTTTTCACTTGGCATGGCAACAGAGGTCTAAATTAAAGCTAGTTTCTGTTTAAATTTCATTGTGAACGTATTTGTGACATTTTGGTAGGAAAAATGTGAGAGCATGTTGTATTTGGTAAAGTGAATCTCAGTTGTATCATGAGTAGTACTTCCAACAGTGTGATTTTGATTTCAGTTTACAGCAAGCAAATGTGACCAGAGAAATCTCTCTTAGAAGATACATGACCCCTACTTTTCTCTTCATTTGATATCAGTTTTATCATAACTCTTTAAAATGAGGTAAGGATTTGTTCTCTGAAATGGGTCTACCTATGTTTGATAGCTCTTTAAAAAATGTCAGTTTTATATAGAATATATAGGGAAAACTATTTAACTGGTTGTGACCTCAATACACTGGTTACACCAAAATTACTTACGGTTATCAGCTGTACAGTTGATTTCTTGTAAGAATTATTTCGCATTATTTCTACTTTTCTAAAGTAGATATCAATGCTTTGTAAAAACAAAAGTCGTGTGTTGTAAAATTTGCCGTGATGTATTATATATTCGGCACAGGTATCCTACACATGTATATCCGCCACCCCGATAAACATACCGGTATTGCTTCTTATATAAAAAATTAAGATACCAACTCAACATTTCAGGAGTATGTCAACCTTCTGTAGCCGATATTGTTTTTGTGCTCGATTCATCCGCTAGTCAAACAAAAGAAGAATTCGAGAAACAACTGGACTTCATCAACAACTTTATTGACCATATTGTAATAGGAGAGAAAAACCTTCTACTAGGTGTTGTAACATATTCATTTAAAGCAGTTATTGAGATTTCTTTAGGACAATATATTGATAATGTCACACTTAAAGAAGCAGTAAGAAATATCAAATACAGACCAGGGGCGACGTTTACAGACAAGGGTCTAGAAGCTGCAAAGGAAGTATGTGACGGCACGTCTAGAAAAAGACCATATGGACATACTGCAAAGCGGTATGTGTTTGTACTAACGGATGGTATGTCAACCAGAAGAAGAGCTACAGCAGTGGCTGCACAGAATCTAAAAGCTGCAGTAAACAAGGTTTTGGCTATAGGTAAGCGATTCCAAACAGGATCAGTTATATAACAATGGTGACTTTCAAAGTAACTTTTTAAAGTTTGTGTCTTTTGTTTCGTTGGACATTCACATTTAAAGCGGACCAAATCTCTCAAAATATGGTACAATTTCTGATAATTTTAAAACATTATATTTGTACTGTCATAACCAGAACGACATTTTGTCTGTAAAATGGGCCAACCTTTTATCGTTATATATATACATATGCGCTTTTAAACCGGAAAAGTGCGCATTTTTCAAGTAAAAGTCCAACTGCAGTAGATGTGTGAGTAAAAAGGGTTGAGGAAATATAGCTTTTAACCTAATATACCAAAATCTTCATAATACCAGTACGAAATGATAAGTTCCGGAATATGACTTTTCTTTTTTTTGACTAGGGCAGTCATTTTAAGAAAAGTCAAACTGCGCGCAGAAGTTGCTTCCCTTCAACTACAGAAATCTCTGCTTATAGGTAAGGGAGATCACTGCGTAGAAGATTGAAGAAAAGAACTATTATTTTATTAGTCCGATTTTTTTATTTCTAAAGCATCAACTTCAAATACGTATGCGGCATTATCGTTAATTTAATACATTTAAATGCACAGCAACCGAAGATTCCTTTTATAAAACATTCACCAAAACACACACTGTGTGCATTAAAATGCCACTTTAAATATGTTGAAACGGAAGATTATTATTTTGTATAGATTATGAAATGATATGCAAAAGGTATAAATTAAGTGGTAATGACTAGTTTTAAAACATCCAAGCAAGCGTATTATTTGTATTATTTATCTCTATGTCGTAGTGAGCAAGTAAAATTTATTTTAGATAAATTATGACATAATTACATTCAAGATCAAATGGTAAGGATCAGGCAGGGATTTTATAAAAATATGAAGGAGAATACATTCTTGCAGTAATTTTTCCTTCATATAACCATGACCTTTAATTGACCTGGTAAACTTCTAAAACGTCAAAAGCTGTGTGTAGTCACCAGTGCAAATAGGAACTGATCAGCTGGTTTGGCTGGGTATTTTCTGATTTAAGGATATTCTCCTTCGTTTGATTTTTATTTTATGTTCGATACAAGTAAAAATAAGTTATTCTAGGTATGGATATAGCTCTGTGTGCATTATTTATATCATTTAATTTAAATAACCAAGATTGGTGTGGTTTTATACGTGTGAATACTTATTTTATTTTGTTGGGTTTAACGTCGCATCGACACAATTATATATCATATGGCGACTTTCCAGCTTTGGAGGTGGAGGGAGACACCAGGTGCCCCTCCGTGCATTATTTTATCACTAGCGGGCACCTGGGTAGAACCACCGACCTTCCATAAGCCAGCTGGATGGCTTCCTCACATGAAGAATTAAACGCCCCGAGTGAAGCTCGAACCCACATCGATAAGAGGCAAGTGATTTGAAGTCAGCGACCTTAACAACTCGGCCACGGAGGCCCCTTATATACGGGTGTAATGTGTGTTCAGTAAATAGAATAGTTTACATTAGTTTCCAGAATGAGTTCAAGTAGCAAAATTAAGGTAAAACTGATTACAGATATTAATAAAATCAGCCAATACTTTCTTGCTAAATGGGGATGTTTTATACTACATTTTAGAAGCAATCGAATATTTTCTATATGGACGTTCCCTGGAAAAGTGTGTTTATACAAGAGTGTCCACTATTAAATTACATGAAAGAGAATCTCACCATGTGAATATTCACTATGATAAATGAGCCGCGCCACGAGAAAACCAACATAGTGGTTTTGTGACCTGCATGGATCCAGACCAGCCTGGTCAGGATCCATGCTGTTCACTAACGGTTTCTGTAATTGCAATAGACTTTGAAAGCGAACAGCATGGATCCTGACCAGACTGCGCGGATGTTGGTTTTCCCATGGCACGGCTCAAATAATTTCCACAGCACGTTCAAAATTGCCAGACTTAAAAACTCACAAGACAATAAAGTACAGGTAAAAGCTTTTTTCTGGTGAACCACTTAGGCCTATTTAGGCCTCTGGCTTGATTTTTGATATTATCTTTGATTTTTTTTGTTTAATTTTATTTATTTATTTTTTTTTTTTTTTTTTTTTTTTTATTGAAAGGGTAATTTGATCGAATTCAGTAAGAATATTGTTAATTATTGCATAACTATGAAGTGATGGATCTTTTATGCTGGCATCATATAAAAGTAATAAAATAAAAATGGCAAATATTTCCTTATAGTTTTGAGTGTGTTTCAGGTATAGGTAAAGAAGTATCCCATACGGAGTTGATTACAATAGCATCTACAGAAAACACGGTTACAGGACGTCCGTATGTCTGCTCAGTACAAACTTTCAATGCATTGTACGCAGTGGTAAAAGAGTTGGTGCAATTAACTTGCGATGGTAATTAGAGTTATTTTACTGCGTTTTCTAAAACGAGTTTAACTTTTAGGGATACACTGCTTCAAGTAGATGATTCAGCCAGATAATGAATTTATATTCTGAGCTCTTTGTGGATTCCGTTTTGAGATAACTATCATTTCGGAAGTTTTAATATATAATTCTTAGTTTTTAATGAAATCATTCAGACATAATAATTACTTCGAAGTAAGGATTCTGTAAAACTGCAGATTAGAAATGCTTAGAAGCCTCAGTTTGAACAATAAGATTTTGTTCTGCAGAATGCTCCTGGAAGACTTCTTCAGACATTGTATTTCTGCTGGACATGTCAACAACAATGTCAACTGACAACTTCCAAACTGGTTTGAACGCAATCACGTATCTCACTCACAAAACATCTGAAATGGAAACGGAAAACAATACGGTCAGAATTGCACTGGCGACATATGGAGATGGAGAAGATATACAGCTACGGAGAGCTTTGGATGACCCTGATTCAAAGCAAACGTTCTTATCATCGATACAAAGGCTTGTTTTCTCACGTGGTTATTGCGAGTCTGACACAAATATATGTGAAACTTCAAAATTGGAAGACGCTTTAAAGTTTGCTGACAATAATGTATTTGATGACCCTGTAAGCAACGGCAGTAGTAGTCGGAAAATAGTAATAGTATTATCAAATGGCCAAGAGAAAATCACTGATGCAACAAAAGTCGAATTAGATCATTTAAATGGAGCGGGGAGATCCATTTATACCATAGCGTTAGGTGCAAGCGCCAATATAGAGAATCTGCATGATATTGTAGGGGACCCAGCACTTGTTTTCTCTGTCTACGATGAATTCTCAACGAAGTCATTAGACACTGACAACTGAATTTTTTTTTCAACACTTGTGACCTTACAAATGACTTTCTTGACGGTAACTGAGCAAAGTTCGGTATTAATTCTGAAAAGTGATTTTTCGAAACTATATGAATATGACTTTAAAGTGTCATGTTACTGATAAAACAAAACATATTTATAAAATTCACATTATGGAAAACGTATTTGAAAATACTTAATTTTGTTAAAACTTCATAACATTTTATCATGACTAACGATGTATCTTGAAGTCAAATATTGCAAAGTAGAAGTTACATGTGTGCTGGGTTAACATAATGTTTATTAGTGCGGGTGATCCTTATAGCCTTTCTAACATGGTACAGTCTATGTCGCATAGGATGTATATAAAATTTGAAGAATATTTTTGTCGTCGCTAGTCCATTTATTAGGACGCTTTCGGGCAAGTTATAAAATCTAAAGGAACCAATAATAGTACACTTGGTAACAATTCGAAATATACTAAATAAAGATAATGATTGAATTTTGACAGATCTTGAGATCGTTTAGAAATTGTGCTTTGGGTCTTGTATACAGTTCCAGATTTCGACTCGTCTATCGTTTTTTGATGTGACCTTTCGAGTTTCACACTTTGTTGTTTTTTTTTTCAGTTTAAGAATATTTTGCCCTTTACTCTATGTGCTCATATGCTGTTTGCGAATGACCATGCTGAGTACGTTAATTACAATAATGCTATTGTAGCGTAAAAACTTTAATGTATAGGAAGCAATCTATTATCAAGAATTCTTCCTGATACATTTAGTATTACATGCCTCAAATTTGGATAATATTTCGGCTTGACATTCGGGCACATAATTTTTTCAAGTAAACTGGAGGAAAATTACAGATATCCTTGCCGATTTTAGACTAGACAAAGTTCAGATACTGTATTTGTTACATTCCTGATTGAACATCCTAACAGTTTTGGTTCTTGACAGGAAGAAACTTCGTATGTAAATTGTCTCTCGATCTGTGATTTAAACCCCCCAGTTTCCTTTATTTAGGTTACTGACCGTTCCAAGGCGGTGTCCCTATTTTCAACTGGTTGTTTTGTCTGTCTTGTATTGTCTGTTGCGTTTGCTTTCTTGTTTGTTGTAGCGTTTTTCTTCCGTCCCACTCCCCCTATTGCCCTCTCCTTTCCCTTGCATTTACGCTACTTTTTGCATCCCCTGCCCCTTTATTTCGAGTAAGTTTTCGTGGCTCCCCTTTGTTTTGGCAGCCGAATCCCAAGACGGTACTAGATTGTTTTTTTTCCTACTTGTGTGGGTGCGTTTGTATGCTTGTGAGTCTATAACGGTGCCCTACTGTTTTCTTCTGTGTTGCTCGTTCGTTTTTCTATGTTACTCAGTTGATCGTAATTGTGTGTTTATCTTTGGTACATGAGTGTCTTCGCTAGTGTGGTTTACGTTGTAGTGCGACTGTTTTTAAAGTACATGGCATTCCCTTGTATATTCGTCCTTGTTCAACTTTCCCCTTCGAATTCCTCCCCCCCCCCACCCACCCCAACCCCATTTTGCCCCTTACCATTTCCTTCCCCTCCATCAATATTTAGCATAAATTAATATGTACTTGTTGGATGTTTGAAGCAACCCGTCTGAAATATTTTTCCATTATAGCTTCTTATTGTTGTGGGCCTACTATGTAAATGCATGGCTCTGGGGCTGTGTTTTTGGTGCTCTCTGCTTCCGAGAAATCTACCCTTACCTACTATCTTTTATTTAGTTCAAACTACTCCATGAAATTTTAACCGTAACATGAGAGTGTCAGTTTTTAAATTTAGAATGACTTCACCAAACAAAATGGTTACACGCAGGCAAAGTAGCGGAAACGTAACTCGAAAGTACTGAAGACATGTCCATGAAACTATGTACATATAGATATATATCAAATGAAGTTTAGAAGGCCGGAACTACAACTCTATCATGAATAAGCTTCTAATTGTCTCCTATATTATAAACGTCTTCAATGGAGCATAACTCTAAATGTACTGTAGTGATTTCAATGAAATGGAGTATAGATAGATATCAACGAGTCAACGACGGGATTGGATGGTGGGGGTGCACATCACTATACACTGTCTTGAATTCGTGCGGGTTAGTTATTTTGTATAATAGGACGAGGTTTTAGATGAAGCTCTAAATTAACTAAACTTTACAAACTTTTTGTAACTCTTTAAGTGATTTTCAAATGTCTGAGCCAGACCTAACCGGGCATTCACTAGGTCAATCTGTAGGCTTCCTCATGTGATACGAGAGAATGCATGTTTCAGTTAATACTGTGAGAGTTCTTCTAAATATTAATTATTTGTCATAGATGTGGCCCCGAAATTTTGAACAGCGTTTCTTAACATCTGCGATATTTTCCTTGCAAGGAAATATCAAATATATTTAATCTTCAGCCTGCGCTATTCTGTCAGTAAATTTTCAGTGAAAAACCTTTTGATAAACAAGTGGTACTGCCCAAATTTAATGATTGACCAGTCCATTTCAGAAATGTGGCCGGGTAAAGGATAAGCAAGCGGACAACTCCAATTTGAGATGATTTACATGTATTTCGATTGTTTTGTATTTGTTGCTTATATACTACCTGTGACTTATCATAAACAAAAGCTTATTTACATAAATACTTTAGAGAATGGACGGTTATAACTGACATCTTGTAATATTTAGGTCCTAACTGACATATTTTTAGCAATATATGCTCTTCTTTTGTTTTCTTATGAATGAAGGAAATAGTTGTAGCTTTTTTGTTTGTTAACTCAAGCAGAAACACAATCAAGTTTTATTAAATTATACGTTTTCTTTAGTTTTATTAGAATAGATGTGATTATGCCAGTAATATTTTTGTTTGTACATAAGGGGTGTTTGTCATGATTTTTATGTACTTTTGTATTTATTTATTTATTTGGGTTCAACGGCGCACCAACACAGTATAGATTATATGGCGCCAAGCAGGACTACAAATTTTGGTTCCACATCTCATTTACATCGAAATGAAAACATGAGGTATGGATGTACTTTTGTAGCTGTATGGTTTGATATACATATTTGGAATCTATCGTCTGCCCTCAAATAGCGAAAGATATAACATACCAAGATAAAGCAAATCAAGCTAACTAGATATTAAAATAGATTCTGTAAGGAATGATACAGTTAAATCATGCAGAGGTTATGAAGCCTCGAAAATTGTATGACTCCGTAACTTCAGACCCCTTTCTAAATTTCAGTTTGTTCAGTTCTGTCCATTGTTTTCTCGTTCAGATCAAACTCGTTATTTTAACTTGGGACCACACGCCGATTTTCATGGAATTAGTGTATCATTGAAGGTTCCAAGTACACCACCGTATGATCACATGCGGACTCTGCGGATGTATCTAAATTGTTATTTTATACTTGTAACATGTGTAAATGTTGAGGACGTGCACGGTAGCATGCGTTAATTACCACTACCGTCCACGTCCATGAACGGGCTCAATCAGAGCGAGCCTGCAAATTTTCATTCTTGTCGTGTTGATCGACCTGTGGTGTTTCAACTATTTGTTCGGCAAAACTTGGAAAAATATCATAACATTATAAAAAAAAACACTCATCGATTCTCTGGACCTTCTCATCACATAATTTAAAAACCTTTATAAAGCACAATATAAATATATATATTAAAAAAAAAAAAACAACAATTCTTTAAAATTGTTTTGTAAGCGCAGTACTGTTTTAGCTTTAGCCTGAACATTTTCGATTTTTCACTATTTAGAGCTATTTTGATCGACGGCTAATCCGCGCTCTCAAAATGTGCAAATTGTTGTAAAACACAGAATATTCCCAATCTGATACGAGACACAGACATGTTTTTGATGTCAAATGAGACAATAATAAGAACTGTAGAAGTCTGTTATCATAATGTATTTAATTTAATATTATGTGTAAATAGTGCTCTGTATGACGTATTAGAGATTACTTTTAAATTAATTAAAAATAATTCCCATTTTAAACGAGGCAGATATTTTTATTTTTGATGTCGCAGGAGCTGTAGCCGAAGTCTGTTATGGTATTTTACTAATATTATGTGTAAATAGTGCTCTGTATGGCATATTAGGGAATATTTTAATTAGAACTTCAAACTTTAAACGAGACACGGGCATATTTATTTTTGATTCCAAATAAGTCAACTACTTGTAACTGCAGTCTGTTATCGTAGTTCACTAAAAATATGTGTAAATAGTGCTCTGTATAAAATATTAGGGATTAAGTTAAGTAGAAGTTCTGTTTTAAACATTTGGAAAAAGTCATTTTACAATTCCATGTTTGTTGCTACTCTAAGGTATTTTGATAATTTGTAGTGTTTGATTTTTCACCAGAGATCATGTTTGTACAACGGCACTTCCAGTTTAATTAATTAAGACATAATTCATCTTCTTTCAACACGGACAGAAAGTTATTTCGGTTTTTAATGTTATGTATCGAGTATAAGTTATTCATAAATCTATATATAGAATTACCATATAAATTGTTTTGTGTTGGTTTCATTGTCATATTGAACACATGTTGCGTTTTATTCTTGTGTATTAAATTCACACGATTATGGATTGGACACAAATAAACTATATACAATCAAATAGAATACCAAAATTCAGATGAAAAATTGATCTGCATTAAATTTTTCTGTCTACATGTAAAATCGTTTAAATGTAATATCGTTTCAAGATGACTTACAAATATTCTTAGCTCAAGTTATACATTTGTTTAATACTGATATAAAAATATACTTATATTTGCAGTGACGAATGATATAATGTAATAAGAAATAAAAATATAACAATACTTTTCGAATCTTTATTGATAGTCCAACAATAGTAATCAATCTATGCATATTGTATCAATTTGTAAACATATGAATCGTTTGCGTCCGCGCGTGCACGCAAGTGAGTGTGTTTAACTTATTTAAAGTCGCCTCCGGAAACCAATATGGGCGACTTCTTCAGAAGATCGTTCGCATTTTAGTGGATACAGAAGACAAATCAGTTTCAGAATCTTTCCTGGTTTATTAGCTTGCCAGGTGTAAAGCAACCTATACACTCTAGCTGAATGCTAATAATTCTATTTGTAGGAGTGGGGGCTCGAACACGAGATCCCTTGTTCAGTAGTCATACAGTGTCCAGTCTAGTGAAGTCAAATATTGTATTGGCAAAACAATATGTATCTTCATAGTTAAATAACTTTGTGGCGATTTACACATCTTGTTGTGTTGCCGTTTATACAAACTTTGCCGAATGAATCACTGCACTCCTCCCTGTATATTTCATTATTGATTCGAATTTGTTTATATCAGACCATGCACAATAATATGCAGGTAAACATGTTTTCTTTTCTTGTCTGTTATCCTGTTATTCCTGTTGTTACAAGGTATGTGTTGTAAGTAGATTCCTGAACAGCAACTTTGATTATGCGGTTCTTATGCGTGTTATTACATCTCTATTTAAGCTGAAATTTAAGAATTTTCAAAAACTTAGCTGGTTTGCGTAGGTCCGTGATATTTCGTTTTGTGTTGCTGTGTTATGCCTGTGAATACTTGATATGAAAACTTTTCATTGCTGTTATGTTGCTGTGTTATGCCTGTGAATACTCGAAATGAAAACTTTCCATTGCTGTTATGTTGCTGTGTTATGCCTGTGAATACTTGATATGAAAACTTTCCATTGCTGTTATGTTGCTGTGTTATGCCTGTGAATACTTGATATGAAAACTTTCCATTGCTGTTATGTTGCTGTGTTATGCCTGTGAATACTTGATATGAAAACTTTTCATTGCTGTTATGTTGTTGCTTTTTTATGCCTGTGAATTATGATATATTATTGTTTTATTATGTAAAGGCTTGAGTAAATATGATATTTAACAATTTTGTTACATAATGTCATGTTTGAAAATGTTCTTGTATACATGTTTGTAATCAACGTTCTGCTCCTCTATATTGGAGGTAATAACGTTAGTTTTATTTACCTTTACCCTGCTAAATTTCTAAAATTGACTGGTCCATCTATCCATTTGGGTAGTACCATTTATTATTCGAAGTGGTACTGACCGACTGAATATCGAACAGTGCAGACCATGATCAGTCTTGGTCGCAAACTTTAAGGCATACTCACATGCCGTTAGCAGGCTAAAGGTTATAGTTTCTAGTTATTTCATGATCGCTTGTAGTTTTTCACGATTTTGAACATGAAAATTACTCTTATCTTAACGTTTTTCAGCGAATTATAGAAATACGAAAGTGGAATACATCGATAATTTAACAGGGGAAAATGTCAAAGATATGAGTGAAAATAAAAGACATACAAAATTCGACTAAACATTTGCAAAAAAAAAAAAGATCACTCATGTTTTTTGTCTTTACGGATCACTTGGTGAAAAAATTTAAATTCCGCGTATGAAGCAGCGCTAGGGTCATGAGGAATGTTGCGCATCTGAATGCCTCCCATGAAAGATTGTACACAACTGTGTCTGCTTTTATTTGCTTGGTAGCGTTATATGCTTCCAGAGAATATTCTTTTAAATGTTATCCAACGTACTTATCAACCATGTTTTATTTCAGGATACAGTCAAGTGTCGATGCTGCAGGCCAGTAAAAATATCTATAATTATACAGCTGGTGTTAGTTATTGCGTCAATTTGGAGGTGTTTCAAATGTTTGTTTCTAAAACAATCTACTTTTTCAACAAAAATGCAGCATGTCTGGTCAAATAATGCCGTACCCATGCACAAGTTCGTATGACACCAATATTTACGTAGATCAAACGATAAATAGCCCGAACGAAGAAAATGCGCAAGATATATGACAAGACTGCGTCAGCACTCTGCGATCGCTCACTTTTTCAGATTTTCGACTGCTACAGATTTTGTAACAGGAGAAAGACACCAGGAACACACGTTGTAAATAAACTTGTTATGAATTATAGTCTACCAAGGGAAAGTAATTGTGGTCTCATTTTGGTCGATTTTATGTTAGGAACGAGTTGAATATCGGCTTTAGGACACCATGGCGCAACATGTAAGAAATGATAGTAAGAAAAGTGTCTCAAAACCGTTTACATTTTTTCATAAATTCGATCTAAATATACTGAATGGAGGAATGACTGTTCCAGTCTTGACCACCCTTGATACATTGGGTAAACATTTTAGCCAAGGCCATCTCTATGGAGTCCGGAACTCGTTACCATGCGTTCATTAATCCTACACAAAAGTACTCATTCAGGGAAATTTTAACAAATACAATAATTATTACAACCAGTTGAATATAAATGCATATGAAATCACTTTAGATGATCCAACGTGCCCAAATACGATACGTTCCCCTGCCTCTTAATATAACTAATGCAAATAAAAGAGGATTTTCACTTCCTTGTTTAAGTTATTCGAAAGTGAAGTTGCGTCAGACTTTATGTTTGCTTTTATTCAGTACAATATGATTAAAAATCATTTTCTTGTATATGTGCCGAGGATTTACCGTGGAATCAGCTTCATCAACACGTAGCATACTACGTTTCTTTTTCTTTTTTTAGTGTTGAAAATGCTTATGTACAAATCTATTCATCTAACCTTTACAAATTTCTTAGAAAGTAATCATATGATCTGCGGCAATAACCAATTAATGTACCATGTACCGTATTTGTGTTGTTGTTTAATTCTATACCGTATAAATGTTGTTATTGTTTTGTTGGAACATATTTTTGCTATGTTAGCTATGCCATTTGACACTATCGGTTTTCTGATCGAAGCACCCACATTCAATTTGGTAGATTATCATGAAATACCAACAGCCGGTAACGGAAAACGTTTAGGAACAGCAAAGTAAATGTGTAAAGCGGTAAACATCCTATGATAAATTGTAGGAAGCACAGAGCAACCCAAACACAGCCATAGAGCCATGCATCGCAAAGTAGGCCCACAACAAAAAGAAGCTGAAACGAAAAAATATTGTAAACGGGTTGCTTCAAAAATCCAACAATAAGTTCATTATAAATATATGCAAAATACAGATAAATGAGGCAGGGGTGGTAAGGGTTAGGTAAAAGGTCGGACGTAGGGGGAATGTGGAGCAAGGATGAATATTCAACAGGGAAAGCCACGTTCCATAAACGCAGTTTTCCTACAACGTTGCAGACACACACGTACACCCCCTCCCCCTCCCCCCCCCCCCCTACCAACACCTAACATAAACAGATAAACAAACATAACAGTAAGAAAAACCAACAATGTGGGGCACCACCCATAACAAACACGCACAAATACACATACACATAAGCAGGAAAACAACAGTAGGGCACCGCCTTAGGGCAACAGACGATTAAAGTTATTGTAGGCATGATAACTTATTCTTTATAAAAGGAAAGAGGTAGCAAATGCAAGGAAGCATAAATGCAAGGGAGAGGGATGGGGCGATAGGGGTTGTGAGGAGAAAGAGGAAAGAAACGATAACAACAAACAATCCAACATACAAAACACAAAGTACGAAACGGACTGAAAAAAAAGTTCAAAATAGGGGCACCGCCTTGAAACGGCCAGAATCTATTAAACAATTTTCGCATTATATCCAAAAACTTCCATAGTTCAACAATGATTTAGTTTGAATACTACATTTCGAAATTTATCAAGATAAACCTTACTCTGTGCCCTGTTTCAAAGAAAACAAACGATGTGTTGTTTTCTATTCAATACTCATAATGTTAACATTTTTGGTTGGTACATATCTCGGGATTTTTCTTATACTGGTAATTAAGAAATAATGTATCTCAAACTGGGATTTGTCAGATCAGGAAGGTCTAACGTATAAGTTGTTCCAGGTCAGATGCGAAGGAATTATATCACGAGGTCTCGGCCACCAAATATTTGCTCGTTTTCTGTTGGTTTCTTTTCAAGCGCGACACTATACAGTTTGACGTTATGATGTAATAATTGTGGAGTCAGAAAAAAGGTATCGCTGCATAATTATCAGTCTTCCTTGTTTAATTGGGAAACAAACTGAGTCGTATTAGAGTTAAACATACATGTATACCATAGGCCTTCTCAGATTGTCGAAAAGTAATAACGCTATAATTACAGTTTCAGCTATCACCTTCTTCATATATCATTAATGTATTAATGTACATTCGAACACGACCAGCGAATAACCTACATACATGTATAGCAAAATCTATCTCGGGTTATTCTGTAATAAACCACTCGCGTGCAACGAAGTCATCCGATCCAGGTGTTTAGCACGGTCGTAAAAAGTTGTTACCACTTTTTCTGACACTTTTGATACTAAAATGTCGTGTTAGAATCGAAATAACAGGTTCCGAAGTGTGATTTGTCGTAGAAGAACCCGTGTTTTGAGTTCTTATGCGTAAGAACGAAAAACACGGGTTATTCTACGATAAACCACACTTGGAAACTTATTTTTTCTTAAATACAAAAAAAGTATTTGATTTCCTAGATCTACATACATTTATAAAGAATGAAATCTCTATGTAAACAGCGGTTGCTGTATACATTTCGAACATTGAAAGATTTATGACGCAAAAGGTCTTACAGGGAAATGTGTTTAAATACAATACTTGCAAAAAACGGTAAATTATTACCGTTAATTTGGTGTTGCCTTGTGATATCAATATTTGTATCTCCCGTTTGGTGATATGCTAATACTTTCGTATTAATAAATACTCAACGATCACAGTTGACGAGACGCTCATACATTATTAGACTGAATTGTTTTTTTCTAGTCTCCATGTGCTGATTTTTCTTTTATTTAATGATTTGTTGTCTGTGTGAAAAAGATTTGAAAAATATCATAATCAAACTTTGACCATCGGATAGAAAAAGATCTACCTAAGAATTGTGTGCTCACATTATATTAGAAAATTTAGCATTTTTTCCAATTGTTACTGCTGTCCGTTTCGGCATGGACGCAACACTGCAATACGAGCATAAAAACGAAAATGGTAAACAAGGGGTTTATTGATATGTGACGTCTCGGCTAAACCAATCACAGTGCTTGAAAAGTCTACAGCAAATGCGCCACAATTTCGAAATGTACTTTTCATTGATTATCTACATAACTAATTTAACTCATTATTTTGATTTTCCAGTACTTGTTTTGAACATTTATATGTTTTGGAAAAATAAAATAAATGGGTTAGCGCAAAAATCTAGTATCTCCATTTTTGAAAACTTTTCAGGAGAAGCAAAAAACAGTATCATTTTTATGTACCTTTTATTTGGGTAACATTTTTTTACACATATACTGGAAATAATATATTAGTATTCTATGTTCTGTTTAAGTGATTTGTCATCCAATAACATGTACGAAGTGTAGTATGCAATATATAGACCAAACTAGCCAGAAAGTTTCAAGGCGTATGAATAAACATCGTTTTCATATTACAAGTTTTATGGATCCTGCATTTTCTAGTCATGTAGCAACTCATTTCAATCAAGATGGACATAGCTTAAATGACTTTAGCTTTATGCCTATTGATGTTATCCATGATGATATGAGGAGGCTTCTTAAAGAAACTTACTGGATTCATAAACTGGATACTATTTTTCCAAAAGGAATGAATTCAAAAGTAATGTATAATTTTTCCTAAGTCTCTTCACTTCACTTCACAGTGTTTTCTGTTATGTAACACCAACTGTGCTTTTCTAAATGTCAGTTAGTACAGTTTTTGCTGGTATTTTCTTTTTCTTTTTGTCTATAACACAATTAACCCAGTGTTTTTGTATCTTTGTGATCCTGTACTTAAAATTATTATCATTATTAACACTATTATTTTAAATAATGTTTATAATCTTACTATGTATTATAATAAGTAAAACCACTTTTAATTTTTGTCACAATATACTTCAGTACTTTAGATATACATTTGTGTATACATTATGCAGCCTATTGCACATTGTAATGTAAATGTTTGTAACTTAACGTCATCTTTCATGACGTCATATATTCATGACGTTGTTTATTTCATATTATATTTGTTGACTTCCTGATCAAGACAAAATAAATTGTCGAAACGTCGAATAAAAATGGAGTTAGCTTTGTAATTCTCTTGTTCTTTGGTCAGTAGTAATCGTGGAGTTATAAGCAAAAATTATTTATATATATTTTTGTGCAAAAACCACGTATATTGAGAAACAGTGCTTTTGTTGGAACAGTTGCTCAAAAAGGCAAAAGAAATCAACTATGCAAACAAATTGCAGTTGCAAATACAGGCTTTTTGATGGCATGTTTATGTTAACTCCAGTCTTAATACACCTTGTATAAACACTGCAGATGTAAATACATGTTTTTGCTGTCACGGTTTGATTATATTATTACTAAATTGTTGTGCAAGAACATTGGTAAAAAAACTGAGTGGCTTATGCACTGACCGTATTCATAAAAGTACTCGGTAAAAAACTGTGAAGAAAAATATTATATTCACATAAGATATTTTGCCATAACAATTAAAGCAGATTTTAAGGTAAAAACAAGCAACTTTGAAAGCAGAAGTTCCTTCTAGGGCACATCTATATAAATATATAATGATCTTGTAAAATTTTGGTTGCAACGTCTGTTTTAAATACTGGTCAATAGTGTGTGGAACCCTAGGATTGGACGCAAGGGCAAGACCATTCTATCTTATTGACATTCCGTATCCCATGTTTAAGCCCACCCGGAGGCACCAAGGATGCGTTTATTTCTGCACCAAAATACTAAAAAACTATGTTGTTTCCTATTGCCTGAAACAAATTCACGTCCGCTATTTCTACAGTATTTACGTTAACATGAATTGTTAAATCCAACAACAAAGTAAATCCATTGTTTCAGTTGAGTAAATACGGTAATTAAAAAAAAAAACACTTGCTGTACACATTGACCCCCATTTAAATCAGTTCATGTGCACATGTTATTGGAAGATGGTACACGCGTGTAGAAAGTTAGCATTAAATAACTTGTGGTCAAATAATTCATGGCTGTGATTTAGTAGTATCTGTCCTAAATCTCCGGGCATGTGATGCGTAATTTGTTGCACACAATGAGACGGTCGCAACGGGGTTTGTTTTCACATATTGAGTGAGTTGGGTTTAACGCGAATCGACAAAAAATTGTCATATATCGCCGAGGTTTACATATAGACCATGCATTCAAAGGTAACGACGTATGTTAACCTTTGTGACAAATACTAAACCCTAGAATGAAAAAGTGGCGTTGTTGAAACATGCCAAGCATCTTATTTGTCACAAAGATTAACATACGTTGTTGCCTTCGAATGCATGGTCAATATATATATTTTTAAAAAAATCACATATTGACCATGCATTCGAAGGTAACGATGTATGTTAACCTTTGTGACAAATACGATGCTTGGCATGTTTCAGCAACGCCACTTTTCCATCCTCGGGTTTAGTAATATCGCGAGTACTTTTTTTGTAAGCTCGATTGCAGCATGCATGCTGCCACACTCCATATGTGTGTTGCAGATTCAAGATATTGAAATTTCTTTGTTTAGTATTCTTGATTGGGTTTGCCGCATACAGCATACTTGATGAAATAACTTGATTTCTGTTCTGTCCCGTACATGCATCCGACTATTGTACCACAAATGATTGTGGCAGAGATTGTAGGTAAATGTATAATTATACTCGTAGAAAGCTCACAGGAACCCCTCTTTCCATTAACTTCTGACCACACATAACATGAACCGTTGCCGTTTCCGAAACTGTAAACTTATAGATAAAAGCAACACAACTTCTTCATACAATACATACACAGTACACTGACTAATCTACAAGGTGTATACAGCTCTGATTGTAGATCAAAGGTGCATGTGTGTTGCTATTATTCTTATTGGTTGCATTCTTTGCTTCCAAAAGATCATTTCACAGATTTTATTTACTGTCTTGTTTAGCTAGGTTTTTGTCTTTTTCCCTTTCTTCCTGAGCTGTAATTTTACATTGTTGATGTTTTTGGAACTCTTCTTTCATTTTATCTGTTAACACTTACTCTTTTTCTGCTGCATTGTATTTTGCACACAAATTGCAATGATCATTCTTAGAAACATGGAACATATATTATACTTAACAGCTTAAAACTTAAACTGCTTACAAAACTTGAAAGCAGATATTTTAATAACTTCTTTCGGGGCAATTTTTGGTAAGCTTATAATAAAGAACATGTGATTCTCTTTCACTCAAATTTTTCATGGTTTTTAGACTCTTGGCTAAGCTTGGATTTTGAATTTACTAAAATACAAAAGAAAGTCCAGTATAAGCTCTTTCAAATTGTTTGAAAGTAAATGTATTCACCTGCGGAAACTTTTGATATAAACTATAAATGAGGAAATCCATATATCTACGAATATTCTTTACCATGCCTAATTATAATAAATCGTAACGTAAGCATAAAATACAAATAAGTCTTTTGGAAGAATGACAATCATCATTTAATATACGGATTGATTTGACGTATTATAGGAGAAGCATATTTGGTAGAGTTACTGGTGGTAAATCACAACTCTGGTTGGACAATATTTGTATGTTATCATGCATTTTTTTATGAAATATCAGTAAAAACATTAAACGTAAATTGCAGAAAGGGTAAGATAAAAAAATACTGTTAATGGGTCATAAAAAATATTTGTTGACGTCTTCTTTCTTTAAAAAAGCCAAGCCATTGCAGCATAAAACCCGTTTCGAATTTAAGGTTCCAATAATGTAAGGACAATCATAAACAGTGTGCAAAGAACAGTAAAATTGAAAATTCGGTGAAATTAATACCAGTACAATAAATAAAAGGTTATGGTAGATTTTCCGGAAGCACAGGGCATCACAAACACAGCTAAAGATGCATCGTAAAGTAGGCCCGCAGCACAAAGAATCTGTAGTGGAAAGATACAGCAGACGGGTAGCTTCAAAAATCCAACATATACATTTTAATCATTTGCAAAATACAGAAATGGGAAGATAGAGGATTCGGTATGTTTGGGGAAGCGGAAAAAAGCAAGGATGAATATTTAAAAGGGAAATCCACGGTGAAAAACACAGACTCTCTACACTGCCAAACCACAACAGCACAAACAAGGACGACTCTAATGAAAAGGGGGAGGGGGTGGGGGCAAGTTGAAAATAGGGGCGCAGCCATGGAACGCCCAGTAAATCATATAAGGGAAACTGGGGATTTAAGACATGCTAACCGCGCACTAACCCTATTTTCAACAAGTTAGAAAAGCACTGTGACAAAACAAGACTTTGTAAAGTAAACATTTAAATGGAGCCAATGTAAGATATAATAGCACTTATGTACTCAATAACTCTGAAGTCAGAGCACCAACTGTCTAACTTTTAAGGAGACGGCTATGCAAACTGCAAGACGAACGTCCGCCCCATTCGTCAAATTGTTGTAGAATTTGGAAAGTCTTACACTTTATAAGTCATCGCACCATCAAAATGAAAAGCATAGCGACTTACTGTAGAGGGGTCAGTCACCAAATATGCGCTCTGCCTTACGCTTTCCGCATCGTATCATCTTTCGATCAACTTAAAACAATCTCAGCAGTCTTCTAGTTTTAAAACATGCCAAGTAAAAGCAGAAATGATGTCTTCTTCATACCTTGCAATTAATCACATGTTTACAGTACTACCATTTTGCCTTCAATTCAAAGAGTACCTGTACTAGACAAAACTTTTCAAAAGGAAATGTTCCAGCCAAAAGAAACATAGGGTTGACCGGAATAATCTAAATGGCCACAAACAGGCAAACGTTACCGTAGCAAAAAGGCATGTTATGCATCATCTGACGTTCTTATCCTAAAACCGATTACATGCAAATACTCTTTAATAAATCTTCCTTTCAATTATGCTATCTATTGCATGTCTTTCATTGAAAACTTCATTAATTTTCGCTGTGGAATATGGGAATTATGTTTCAGGTGGTTGCTTTCTTACTGTGGTTAACCAAGTAAAATGTATTTATAGCATGTGGCAAGGCGTAAGAAAGGATAGTGGAAAAAGCATTTCATACCCGTTTTCTTTTTTATCCGCAGATTTAAGATACATATACATGGAAGGTTTGCCCGCCTTCGGTACCTTAGGCATCTTAGGTACAACTTTAAGACCCGGTCGTCTCCATTGAATCCTATGCATTCGTAAATGTTACACAACGCTACTCATTCGAAGGAATGTCATAACTAACTAACTAATTGAAAATAGATGCCCATAAAATATATGTATCCATCCTATTCAGAAAATAACCCAAACACCCCCAGTAAATCAAACAGCGCTGATAAAACAGTGTATGTTCACTTCCTTGTTGAAGTAATTCGTCTTGCGTTCGCTTAAGAATGAGTTCTGTACTAAAAATAATTTTCTTTTATATGTGTCTAGGATTTATCGTGGTGTCGGTTTCATCTACAGCTGGTAAGTATACTTAGTCTAGAAGTTTTTATCTAAGTGTAAAACAATATATAAAACTATGTATCTTTTATAAATTACTTGTAGTGTAATTATATAATCTTCTGAATTAACCACTTAAAGTACCATATAAATGTGTTGTTTTATCTGCAGAGAACATCATTTCTGCTAAGTTAGTAATACTATTCAATTTTACAAGTTGATATAATTAGGCAAAACTGAATAAATCACTTTAAATGACAAGGAAAGGTCATCCGATTAATACATTTTTGTCTAAACTAAGTTTACATTTAGTCATGAATTGAATTTGGAACTGTTTGTCATTGGGTTGAAAAAATGACAGAAATAATGTTTTGTGTGAGAACAAAATCCCTATGTTTGATGCTAAGAACAAATTGGGAAGCAAATACCTGCAGTGTTTATTATCAACCCATTATCGGTTAATGTTGTAATGACAAGGAATGACATAATTGAAAATACTATTTTTGTTGACACATTGAAAGAGTAAAAAAGGACCAAATCTATTTATTGAGACATGCATAGCTTTTCAAAGTAAGAGAAATCTGATATCAGAAAAATAGGTAAAATTTATGAATAGGCATAGCATGATCTGCTCAAGAGAGATAGGAATATATTTATTTTTTCAACTTATCCCCTCTAATCATTTGTACATTAATTTTGTTTTAACCTTATTGTGTCAGGTGTTCTGCTGTATACTATTAAAGATGTCAGTTTACTTTGTCTTTTGTGCATTGTATTTTTATTTGACCGAGGCGCTTTTATATCAATTGAAGAATGCAGTTTTGTAAAATAGTTGCAAAACGACAATACTTTATGAACAGTTTTTAACTGTAATGTTAACATATGTATTGCGATATGAATTGATGTTTAGATTATATAAAGTAGGTCTTACATTAAAATATCAACAAACAAAACTTATAGAACCTTCATAGATTGAAAGCTGATCAGTTGAAGTTTTTAAACGGCCTTTATGAAACAATATGTTACAAACTTTTTCTAACGCATATATGTACTTAAATCCTGAATTGTGATTGATTACTTTATTGAAGACCATAAAATGAATTTTTATTATACATTTTGTTATAGCCCTTTTTATGGGCGGCGGTTACCGCCAAAATTAGTAAATATACAATCCATTCATAAACAAGTCAGTCAGTGCAGTGCATTTCAACGCCGTCTAGTCTAAAACTCCATCCCGTCCAATAAATTTGCATTCAACGCATTGTATTTTGAAACCATTTAAAACAAAACTTCATTCCATCCATCTAAACATGGAACGATGCATTGAAAAACTTGTTGCGATGCACCGTACTATGAAATCATCCAACAAAACATGAACTCATGTTGCGTTTAACGTCTTCACATTGGACTGCATGGCATCAAGTTATTATACATCGCTCTTAATTACACAAAGCGGTTTCAATATGCATTAGATGGCGTCAAGTTGTAATAAATCATTTCAATTGAATCGGTTCAATGCATTCTTCTGTGATTGCCCTCCACGTTATTACGGTGTATACTGTGAAACAGGTAAGATTGTGAAGTGTAGAAAAGAGGCTATACCAAACTTAAGCAAGACCAGTTCGAACACTTGTTAGTAAATCATTTCAAAACTCAATAATGTTTGTATAGTTCGGTCTTGAATGTTTTGTAGACGATATTAAATCTGCGAGAATCATAATTGCAGACGATTGCCAGCTGTCTGAGACTGATATTGTATTTGTGCCCGAGTCATGCACGAGT